>NC_091285.1:513965696-514265960 GCF_032444005.1 Ranitomeya imitator
AGATTATGCCATAGATCAGTTGTGTCCTGAATGAAGTTGGGTGTATCCTTTACCAGTGGTTTAAGAATACCCTCTACCCATCCAGATACCTGCTCAGTAAGGGTGCCCACGCATGAAATAATTGGTCTTCCTGGATTTCCAGATTTGTGGATTTCGGGAAGCATGTAGAATGTCCCTATTCTTGGACTCTCTGGTATCAGGTCATTGGCTTTTATGTATTCATCAGGCAGACAAGATACCATCTTGTTTAGTTCCTTGTAATAGTCCTGTGTAGGATCTGACTCCTTTTTTTATAATAGCTTTTGTCCGTAAGTTGTCTGTTTGCTTCCTTCATATAGTCTGATGTGTTCATCATGACTATTGCACCACCCTTGTCAGCAGGTTTAATGATGATTTATTTGTTGGTTTTCAAAGACTGTATGGCCTTTCTCTCCTGGGCACTGATGTTGGATGTTTGTCTCCTGTTAGCATCTATGATGGTGGATTTTATCAAATGTCTGAAGGAGTCTATATATTTATCCAAACGATGGTTGCATCCAGGTGGAGGTGTCCAGTCTGACCTCTTCTTGGTTGTTAGGATCCCTTTTCCTTTAATCCGAGTGTTTTCTGAATCTTCTGTATCATTGAAATATTCCCTCAGTTGCAGTCTCCTGAAAAAATGTTCCATATCACTGCAGAGTTCAGTTTTATCTAAGGCCTTAGTAGGACAAAATGCGAGTGCTATGGAAATCACAGCCAGCTCCACTTGGTTGGGTTTATAATCTGAGAGATTAATGACACAGTTAGATGCTTTTGTGTCTGGAATGGAGTGGTTGTCCAAGTTGTCAAGTTTTGGCTTTGTTTTGTATCTGTTTGTACAGAGGGGAGACAGGGCAAAAACTGAGAACAAGGATGAACTCTCATCGCCACACAATAAGAGAAAAAGAATAGATCTACCTGTGGAAAAACATTTTTGTCTCCCTGATCATAGCATAATGGACATGAGATTATTTGTATTAAAGGGCAATTTCAAATCTCAGAGAGACAAAAGGGTCTGGGAGT
This sequence comes from Ranitomeya imitator, assembly GCF_032444005.1. Classification (NCBI taxonomy): domain Eukaryota; kingdom Metazoa; phylum Chordata; class Amphibia; order Anura; family Dendrobatidae; genus Ranitomeya; species Ranitomeya imitator. The sequence goes on from NC_091285.1 coordinate 513,966,738, forward strand.
ATAAGCTGATGATGACCTTTGACACTCTCAGTGCAGAAATGAATGTGTCACATGGATTTATGTCTTTCTACATCAATTAAGGAATTTGGTCCTCAGACCTTGTGGGGGCATCACAACACAGAACCAGACCCCAATCAGTGGACAATAAAACATTTCCACTCCTTATCAATGAACTGTTCCAATATTCATGGACACAACTGTTTATCACTCTCCCATAATGATAGCTCTACTTCACCTCACTTGTCTTATCCATTGCATTATCTTTCTGTTGTGTTGTGTATAAATATGTGATTCTTCAGAATTTGTATTAGTCTATGCCTGATGAAGAGGCCTGAGTAGTCTCGAAAGCTTGCAGTTTGTTACCATCTTTTCAGTTAGCCATTAAAAGGTATCAACCACTGAGGACTCTCAATTCTAAGGATTGTAAATAGTAATTTCATGTGCCTGTCTGAAAAGTGCAGATATTAGTGAAAGAAAAAGCTTAAAGAGAGTTCACATAAATTCTGTTGGTGTCATTGAATTCTATGGCTTCATTAACCCCTTTACCACCGAAGGTGGTTTGCACGTTAATGTCCAGGCCAATGTTTTACAATTCTGACCACTGTCACTTTATGATGTAATAACTCTGGAACGCTTCAACACATGCTGTTGATTCTGAATTTATTTTTTCAAGACATATTGTAATTCATGTCAGTGGAAAACTTTCGTTGATATCATTTGCATTTGTTTGTGAAAAAAAGCGGAAATATGGCAAAAATTTGAAAATTTAGCAATTTTCCAACTTTGAGTTTTCATTTCTTTAATATACAGAGATATGTCACACAAAATACTTAATAAGTAACATTTCCCACATGTCTACTTTACATCAACACAATTTTCGAACCAATTTTTTTTTGTCAGGAAGTTATAAGGGTTAAAAGTTGACCAGCGGTTTCTGATTTTTACAGCAAGATTTACAAAACCATTTTTTTAGGGACCACATCACATTTGAAGTCCCTTTGAGGGGTCTGTATGATAGAAAATACCCAAAAGTGACACCATTCTAAAAACTTCACCCTTCAATGTTCTCAAAACGACACTCAGTAACTTTATTAACCCTTCAGGAGTGCCACAGGAACTTTTAGAATGTGAAAAAAATAAACATTTAACTTTTTTTTCACAATTTTTTTTTATTTTGACGAGGATAACAGGAATAAATAGACCCCAAATTTGTTGTGTAATTTCTCCTGAGCATGCCAATACTGCATTTGAGGGAGAAAACCACTGCTTGGGAGCACGGCAGAGCTCAGAAGGGAATAAGCGCGATTTGACTTTTTGAATGCAAAATTTGCTGGAACAATTGGCGGATGCCATGCCGTGTTTGGAGAGCCTATGATGTGCCTAAACAGTGAAAATCCCCCACAAATGACAACATTTTAGAAACTATACCCCTTAGGGAACTGGTCTACATGTGTGGTGAGCACATCGAACCCTCAGGTGCTTCACAGAAGTTTATAACGTTGACCGTAAAAATAAAAAGTAAAAATTTTTCCCCACAAGTATGTTTTTTAGCACAAAATATTGCATTGTCATAAGGGTAACAGGAGAAATTGCGCCATACAGTTTGTTGTGCAATTTCTCCTAAGTACTCTGATGCCTCATATGTGGGGGAATACTACTTTTGAGGCACAGTGCAAAGTTTAGAAGGGAAGAGGCGCCATATTGGAGTTCAGAATTTGCTGGAATGGTTTGAGGGTGCCACAGCACATTGGCAGAGCCCCTAAGGTGCCAGAACAACAGATACCCCCATATGTTAACTCATTTTGCAAACTACACTCCCCACTTAATTCATTTAGGGGTGCAGTGATCATATTGACACCACATGTGCCTCAGAATTTTATACCACTGAGCGGTGAAGAAAGAATAAGTTAAATTTTTACCACTAATTTTGTAAGGGCTAATAGGGATTTTTTTTTACAACAAACTAAGGTCCTTTTTTTCCTGAGTGCACTAATACCCTACATGAAATCAGGAAATATTTTTCAGGCACAATGCAAAACTCAGAATGCAAGGAATGCCTGATTTTTTTGTTATAGTTTGCAGGTTCCATGACCCATTGGGAGAGAACTGAGGTGCCAGAACAGCAGAACTCCCCATAAGTGACCCTATTTTCAAACTACACCTCTCAATGATTTCATAAAGGGGTGCAGTGATCATATTGACACTACATGTGTGTAAAAGAATTTTATACCATTGGGCAGCGAAGAAAAAAATAACTACATTTTTACCAAAATTTTGATTTAGCCCCAGATTTTACTTTTTCACACAAGAAGTGGGTAAAAATGGCACCAACATTTGTCCCATAATTTCTACTGAACATGGCAATACTACATATGTGGCTGTACAGCACTACTTAGGCTTCTTTCACACTAGCGTCGGGCTCGGCCCGTCGCAGTGCGTCGGGCCGATGTTACCGACGCTAGCGTTGTAAGCACTGCACAACGGGTGCAGCGGATGCAGATTTTCATCGCATCCGCTGCCCCATTGTGAGGTGCGGGGAGGTGGGGGAGGAGTTCCGGCCGCGCATGCGCGGTTGGAAAAAACGGTCTGTCGGCAGCAAAAAAACGTTACATGTAGCGTTTTTTGCTCCCGACGGTCCGCCAAAGCACGACGCATCCGTCGCACGACGGATGCGACGTGTGGCAATCCGTCGCAATGCGTTGTCAATACAAGTCTATGGGGAAAAACGCATCCTGCAAGCACTTTTGCAGGATGCGTTTTTTCTGCAAAACGACGCATTGTGACGGATTGCAGTTAACACTAGTGTGAAAGTAGCCTCAGTCATACATAGAGACTCGGGAGGAACGGAGTGCTATTTGCCTCCTGGAGCGCAGATTTCCCTAGAAGAGTTTGAGGACTCCATATGCAGAGCCCCTAATTGCTAGAAGAGCAGAATCCCCCCTCAAATTACCCAATTTTGGAAATTATACCCTGTTAGGGCTAGCGGAACGCACCAAATAATAAGATGGAATAAGGTGCGTTCGCAGCTCGGGGTCCACCGTGCAGAGATGGAACCTGCTGCCAAGTAATGACGGACTACATGGCTGTACAATGTGAATACACACATGGGTTAACTTCACCCTGTGTGAAGGAAGCTAACCCTGTTGCGTCACAGTGCCGCAGTACCGCACGTAACAAAACTAATAATAAAATAGCACAAGAGTGCGAACTGTGCCGTACTGGCGGACGCCACTAACCACCCTGACTTTGGTTAAAGAAGCGCTCTAATGGCGCGTGGCAACGTACTGGTGGTCACAGCAGTAGGAGCTGTTTCGTGTGTAAACGCTGTGAGTTCAGCCGGGCGCTAGATTGCAGCCATACACCTTATGCGAACAGTCATACACAAGGGATGGGTTTTTTAAGGAACGACTTGCACTCATCAACACACACACACACGATTACAACTGTATACTAGCGCATGGCCGTGCAGTCATGCGAAGCTTATATAGCTGCAGCATATATAGGGCTTTCCAATAAAGGACCAATGGGAAGCTGCCACAGAAGTTTAGCACCTTCAGGACCTTCCTGGAGGACCAATGGGAACCGCTGCAGCATCTGAGCATGTGGCCCTCGATCTCCAACGGGAGATCTCACCCTGGGCATGCTCAGAAGGGAAAAAGCAGGATTTAGTCCCAAAAGCGTCTGCTCGCCGCTGCTCAGCACTGGCTTCAATGGCAGAAGCAGGAAAAGCAGCAGTAACCCAATGCACAGAGTGAGACTGAGCAAGACGCTGGGACCGACGTCTCAGCTGAGCAGACTCCACTGTGGCTAGAGAAGAATGGGAGACCGCAGCAGAGATGGTTCGAGATTCCCCCTGTGCAGAGGTGGGAACTCGACACCTAACATACCCCTTTGGGAACTACAGGTGTTGTAACGATTTTGACTCCATGGGTATTTTCCAGAAACAAGTAGCAATAAATCTCATTGCTACAGAAATGCCAAACGTGAATGCAATATGTGGTTTAGGTACACTGTGGGGCTGATAAGGGAGGGGGCATTTGGATTTGAGAGCGGAGAATTAGCTGACTTTCTTTTGACGGAGCCATTTCGCTTTTCCAGAGTCTTTGTACTACCAGTAACGTGGAAGCCCCCTATATTTCCGTTAACAGATGACAGACCTGAGTGGGGACTTGCTTTTTTTTATGGATTGAGTTGAAGTTTTTATTGGGAACATTTTACATAACTTTTTGGATCACAGCTATCCGGCGCCCTACGCTGATCACTTACTTTGAGGTTCCCGTCTAAATTTCTGAGTGATGTGATTCAGATGAAACCTCCAAGAGATCCATTCACTATAATGAGGTAGCAGAGTTATTCTGTACTCCCTCTGGCCTCTATTTAGCGTTATCCTTCTTTTCAGAAGTGCACAAATCTGTGGCCAACAGCACTTTTATGCAATCCTAAAAAGATGGACACTGCCGAATCACAGGTCAGATGGTATCCACAGTGCTTCCATCTGCCTCATTATAGGGAATCTTCAACCAGAGGTTCTGTCTGAATCATGTATTTCAAAGATTTACATGGAAACCCCGATGTAAGAGCTCAGGGCAGAGCACAGGATAAATTTGCACTGAGCCTTACTGTGATCTTTTGTAGACAGAATTAAAAAATCAACAGCAAGTGAAGAATTGGTTTTATTTATTTTTTACGCCATTCCTCATGCAGTAAAAGTGATTAGTTGACTTTGTTCTTTGGATCGGTGCGATTACAGCGATAGATTTATATCGGGTTTTTGTGTTTGGCTGCTGTCACACACTAAAAGACGCTTTTTATTGCAAAAATAGTTTTTGCCTCACCATATTTTGAGAGCTATTTTCCATATTTTGGCCCACAGAGTAATGTAGGCGTGTTTTTTGCGGGACAAGTTAACATTTTTATTGGGACCATTTTCGGCACGTGATATTTTTTTATCACTTTCTTTTCCGATTTTTGGGAGGCAAAATGAGCAAAAACCTGCAATTTAGGAATTTGTTTTGGGGGGGGTTTATGTCATTCCAAGTGTGGTAAAATTGATTATGCATTTTTATTCTTCTAATCAGTACGATTACAGCTATACCTTACTTATATATTTTTTTATGTTTTGGCGCTTTACACAATACAAACTATTTTATAGACAAAATAATTATTTTTGCATCCCTTTATTCTGAGAGCTATAACTTTTTTTATTTTTCAGCTGATGGAGCTGCATCAATGCTTGTTTTTTGCTGGACAAGACGTCGATTTCAGCAGTACCATGTTTATTTATATCTGTCTGATATAAATCGCTCTTTATTCCACTTTTTGTTCTGCAATATGATGATAGGCATTATTTTTTATTTATTTTTTTTATGATGGTCACTAAAGAAGTTAACTAGTGGGATAGTTTCGTAGGTCGGGTCATTGCGGACGCAGCAATGCCAAATATGGTTACTTTTATTGTTTATTTATATACAGTGGGGCAAAAAAGTATTTAGTCAGTCAGCAATAGTGCAAGTTCCACCACTTAAAAAGATGAGAGGCGTCTGTAATTTACATCATAGGTAGACCTCAACAATGAGAGACAAACTGAGAAAAAAAAATCCAGAAAATCACATTGTCTGTTTTTTTAACATTTTATTTGCATATTATGGTGGAAAATAAGTATTTGGTCAGAAACAAACAATCAAGATTTCTGGCTCTGACAGACCTGTAACTTCTTCTTTAAGAGTCTCCTCTTTCCTCCACTCATTACCTGTAGTAATGGCACCTGTTTAAACTTGTTATCAGTATAAAAAGACACCTGTGCACACCCTCAAACAGTCTGACTCCAAACTCCACTATGGTGAAGACCAAAGAGCTGTCAAAGGACACCAGAAACAAAATTGTAGCCCTGCACCAGGCTGGGAAGACTGAATCTGCAATAGCCAACCAGCTTGGAGTGAAGAAATCAACAGTGGGAGCAATAATTAGAAAATGGAAGACATACAAGAGCACTGATAATCTCCCTCGATCTGGGGCTCCACGCAAAATCCCACCCCGTGGGGTCAGAATGATCACAAGAACGGTGAGCAAAAATCCCAGAACCACGCGGGGGGACCTATTGAATGAACTGCAGAGAGCTAGGACCAATGTAACAAGGCCTACCATAAGTAACACACTACGCCACTATGGACTCAGATCCTGCAGTGCCAGACGTGTCCCACTGCTTCAGCCAGTACATGTCCGGGCCCGTCTGAAGTTTGCTAGAGAGCATTTGGATGATCCAGAGGAATTTTGGGAGAATGTCCTATGGTCTGATGAAACGAAACTGGAACTGTTTGGTAGAAACACAACTTGTCGTGTTTGGAGGAAAAAGAATACTGAGTTGCATCCATCAAACACCATACCTACTGTAAAGCATGGTGGTGGAAACATCATGCTTTGGGGCTGTTTCTCTGCAAAGGGGCCAGGACGACTGATCCGGGTACATGAAAGAATGAATGGGGCCATGTATCGTGAGATTTTGAGTGCAAACCTCCTTCCATCAGCAAGGGCATTGAAGATGAAACGCGGCTGGGTCTTTCAACATGACAATGATCCAAAGCACACCGCCAGGGCAATGAAGGAGTGGCTTCGTAAGAAGCATTTCAAGGTCCTGGAGTGGCCTAGCCAGTCTCCAGATCTCAACCCTATAGAAAACTTTTGGAGGGAGTTGAAAGTCCGTGTTGCCAAGCGAAAAGCCAAAAACATCACTGCTCTAGAGGAGATCTGCATGGAGGAATGGTCCAACATACCAACAACAGTGTGTGGCAACCTTGTGAAGACTTACAGAAAACGTTTGACCTCTGTCATTGCCAACAAAGGATATATTACAAAGTATTGAGATGAAATTTTGTTTCTGACCAAATACTTATTTTCCACCATAATATGCAAATAAAATGTTAAAAAAACAGACAATGTGATTTTCTGGATTTTTTTTTCTCAGTTTGTCTCCCATAGTTGAGGTCTACCTATGATGTAAATTACAGACGCCTCTCATCTTTTTAAGTGGTGGAACTTGCACTATTGCTGACTGACTAAATACTTTTTTGCCCCACTGTATATATATATATATATATATATATATACAGTATATATATATTTTTTTCATTCAAATATTTATTTCTAGGTACAATATATTTTGATTTTTTATTATTTTTAAATATATATATATATATATATATATATATCTATCTATCTATCGTATATACATATATATATATATATATACTGTATATATATATATACTATTTAATTGTCTAAGGGGTACTTCCGTCTGTCTGTCCCGGAAATCCCGTGTCGCTGATTGGTCTCGCCAGCTGCCTGTCCTGGCTGCCACGACCATTCAGCGACGGGCACAGTCCGGCCAAGAATTAGTCCCTCCCTACTTCCGTCCAGTCAGTGCCCGGCGCCCGCTCCATACTCCCCTCCACTCAGCGCTCACACAGGGTTAATGACAGCATTAACGTACCACGTTATGCCGCGGGTAACACACTCCGTTAATGCTGCTTATAACCCTGTGTGACCAACTTTTTACTATTGATGCTGCCTATGCAGCATCAACAGTAAAAAGATCTAATGTTAAAAATAATAAAAAACAAAAAACCTGCTATTCTCACCTTCCGTCGTCCGCCGAGGTGCGCGCGGCTGCCGCCAGCTTCCATTCCCAGAGATGCATTGCGAAATTACCGAGAAGACATAGTGGTCTCGCGAAACTGCTAAGTCATCTGTGTTATTTCGCAATGCATCTCTGGGAACGGAAGCTGGCGGCAACCGCACCCACATCGACACAGCTTCGCTGGACGACGGAGGGTGAGTATATAAATATTTTTTACTTTAATTTTTTTTTTAACAGGGATATGGTGCCCACACTGCTATATACTACGTGGGCTGTGTTATATACTGCGTGGGCTGTGTTATATACTGCGTGGCTGCTATATACTATGTGGCCAGTGTTAGATACTGCGTGGGCTGTGTTATATACTATGTGGCCTGTGTTATATACTGCATGGGCTGTGCTATATATTATGTGGGCAGTGTTATATACTGCGTGGGCAGTGTTATATACTGCATGGGCTGTGCTATATACTACGCGGCCTGTGTTATATACTGCATGGGCTGTGCTATATACTATGTGGGCAGTGTTATATACTACGTGGGCAATGTTACATACTGCATGGGCTGTGCTATATACTGCGTGGGCTGCGCTAAATACTATGTGGGCAGTGTTATATACTACGTGGCCTGTGTTATATACTGCGTGGGCTGTGTTATATACTGTACACCTGTGCACTTGACCCCAACTGTTGTGAATTCTGTGGCAGAGCTCCCTCCTGTGGTCACAAGTGGTACTTCGGCTGATTCTCTCTGTGAGCTTCCGTTGGTGGAGGAAAGTGGTACTGCGGCTTCTGAGTTTCCTTCCTCAGGTGATGTGGTGAAGTCATTAGGTGCTGCTCTATTTAACTCCACCTAGTGCTTTGATCCTGGCTTCCAGTCAATGTTCTAGTATTGGACCTGTTTCCTCCTGGATCGTTCCTGTGGCCTGCTGCTCTGCATAGCTAAGTTCCTCTTTGCTATTTGTTTGCTGTTTTTTTCTGTCCAGCTTGTCAATTTGTTTTTTACTGCTTGCTGGAAGCTCTGGGACGCAGAGGGTGTACCTCCGTGCCGTTAGTTCGGTACGGAGGGTCTTTTTGCCCCCTTTGCGTGGTTTTTGTAGGGTTTTGTGTTGACCGCAAAGTTACCTTTCCTATCCTCGCTCTGTTCAGAAAGTTGGGCCTCACTTTGCTAAATCTATTTCATCTCTACGTTTGTCTTTTCATCTTAACTCACAGTCATTATATGTGGGGGCTGCCTTTTCCTTTGGGGTATTTCTCTGAGGCAAGGTAGGCTTATTTTCTATCTTCAGGCTAGCTAGTTTCTCAGGCCGTGCCGAGTTGCATAGGGAGCGTTAGGCGCAATCCACGGCTGCCTTTAGTGTGGTTTGAGAGGATTAGGGACTGCGGTCAACAGAGTTCCCACGTCTCAGAGCTCGTTCTTGTTTTTTGGGTTATTTCCAGGTCACTGTATGTGCGCTGACCTCTATGTCCATTGTGGTACTGAATTACCTTTCATAACAGTACTGGAAGCCAAAAGTACTAATGATTCCCAATAGAGGGAAAAAAGAAGTTCTGAGACCATTTTTTTTTCTTTGCACTGTGTTTTGCCTTTTTTTTCCCCTAGACATTTGGGTGGTTCAGGACACAGGTGTAGCAATGGACATTAAAGGTCTGTCTTCATGTGTGGATCAGCTCACGGCAAGAGTACAAAGTATTCAAGACTTTGTGGTTCAGAATTCTATGTTAGAACCGAGAATTCCTATAGAATTCCTATAGAGATAGAACTAAATTTCTGAGTTTCAAAAATAATTGTAAACTATTTCTGGCTTTGAAACCTCGCTCCTCTGGTGACCCAGTTCAACAAGTTAGGATCGTTATTTCTTTTTTGCGTGGCGACCCTCAGGACTGGGCATTTTCTCTTGCGTCAGGAGATCCTGCATTAATTAATATCGATGCATTTTTCCTGGCGCTCGGATTGCTGTACGATGAGCCTAATTCTGTGGATCAGGCAGAGAAGAATTTGCTGGCTCTGTGTCAGGGTCAGGATGAAATAGAGGTATATTGTCAGAAATTTAGAAAGTGGTCCGTACTCACTCAGTGGAATGAAGGTGCGCTCGCAGCTATTTTCAGAAAAGGTCTCTCTGAAGCCTTTAAGGATGTCATGGTGGGATTTCCTATGCCTGCTGGTCTGAATGAGTCTATGTCTTTGGCCATTCAGATCGGTCGACGCTTGCGCGGGCGTAAATCTGTGCACCATTTGGCGGTATTACCTGAGCTTAAACCTGAGCCTATGCAGTGCGATAGGACTTTGACCAGAGTTGAACGGCAAGAACACAGACGTCTGAATGGGCTGTGTTTCTACTGTGGTGATTCCACTCATGCTATCTCTGATTGTCCTAAGCGCACTAAGCGGTTCGCTAGGTCTGCCACCATTGGTACGGTACAGTCAAAATTTCTTCTGTCTGTTACCTTGATCTGCTCTTTGTCATCGTATTCTGTCATGGCATTTGTGGACTCAGGCGCTGCTCTGAATTTGATGGACTTGGAGTATGCTAGGCGTTGTGGGTTTTTCTTGGAGCCCTTGCAGTGTCCTATTCCATTGAGAGGAATTGATGCTACGCCTTTGGCCAAGAATAAGCCTCAGTACTGGACCCAGCTGACCATGTGCATGGCTCCTGCACATCAGGAGGTTATTCGCTTTCTGGTGTTGCATAATCTGCATGATGTGGTCGTGTTGGGGTTGCCATGGCTACAAGTCCATAATCCAGTATTAGATTGGAAATCCATGTCTGTGTCCAGCTGGGGTTGTCAGGGGGTACATGGTGATGTCCCATTTCTGACTATTTCGTCATCCACCCCTTCTGAGGTTCCTGAGTTCTTGTCTGATTACCGGGATTTACTTGATGAGCCCAAGTCCGATACCCTACCTCCGCATAGGGATTGTGATTGTGCTATTGATTTGATTCCTGGTAGTAAATTCCCAAAAGGTCGACTGTTTAATTTATCTGTGCCCGAGCACGCCGCTATGCGGAGTTATGTGAAGGAGTCTTTGGAGAAGGGGCATATTCGCCCGTCATCGTCGCCATTAGGAGCAGGGTTCTTTTTTGTAGCCAAGAAGGATGGTTCACTAAGACCTTGTATAGATTACCACCTTCTAAATAAGATCACGGTTAAATTTCAGTACCCCTTGCCATTGTTATCTGATTTGTTTGCTCGGATTAAGGGGGCTAGTTGGTTCACCAAGATAGATCTTCGTGGTGCGTATAATCTTGTGCGTATTAAGCGAGGCGATGAGTGGAAAACTGCATTTAATACGCCCGAGGGCCATTTTGAGTATCTGGTAATGCCATTCGGACTTGCCAATGCTCCATCAGTGTTTCAGTCCTTTATGCATGACATCTTCCGAGAGTACCTGGATAAATTCCTGATTGTGTACTTAGATGACATTTTGATCTTCTCGGATGATTGGGAGTCTCATCATGTGAAGCAGGTCAGAACGGTGTTTCAGGTCCTGCGTGCTAATTCTTTGTTTGTGAAGGGATCAAAGTGTCTCTTTGGTGTTCAGAAGGTTTCATTTTTGGGGTTCATCTTTTCCCCTTCTACTGTCGAGATGGACCCTGTTAAGGTCCAAGCCATCCATAATTGGACTCAGCCGACATCTCTGAAAAGTCTGCAAAAGTTCCTGGGCTTTGCTAATTTTTATCGTCGCTTCATCTGCAATTTTTCTAGTATTGCTAGAAAACACCCATAACACCCATCCCTTCCCACCTGCTCTCCAACCTCAAAACTCTTTGAGCAGCATGTCCATGCTCAACTTTCCTGCCACCTCTCATCTAACTCTTTCCTTGACAGCCTCCAATCTGGCTTCTGCCCCCACCACTTCACCGAAACTGCCATGACAAAAATTACTAATGACTTAGTCACAGCCAAAGATAACGGACAGTTCTCCATCCTCCTCCTTCTTGACCTGTCCTCTGCTTTCAACACAGTCGACCACTGCCTACTGCTACAGATTCTTTCTTCCCTTGGCATCAAAGACCTTGCCCTGTCCTGGATTGCCTCATACCTATCCAACCGAACATTTAGCGTTTCCCACTCCCACACTACCTACTCATCCCGCCCTCTCTCTGTTGAAGTCCCTCAAGGCTCTGTCCTAGGGTCCCTACTTTTTTCCATCTATGCCCTTGGCCTAGGACAACTCATAAAGTCCCATGGCTTCCAGTACCACCTGTATGCAGACGACATTCAGATCTACCTCTCTGGCCCAGATGTCACATCCCTGCTGTCAAGAATCCCGAAGTGTCTGTCAGACATATCCTCCTTCTTCACCTCTCGCTTCCTAAAACTCAATGTAGACAAAACCGAATTCATCATCTTTCCCCCACCTCACGTATCCCCACTACCCGATCTATCTATTATGGTAAACGGCATCACGCTCTCTCCTGCACCTGAAATCCGCTGCCGCGGGGTAACTCTCGACTCTGCCCTGTCCTTCAAGCCTCACGTCCAAGCTCTTGCCACCTCCTGTTGCCTCCAACTTAAAAATATTGCCAGAATCCATTCCTTCCTCAGCCCACAATCTACCAAAACTCTTGTGCATGCTCTCACCATCTCCCGCCTCGATTACTGCAACACTCTCCTCTGTGGCCTCCTAGCTAACTCTCTTGCACCACTCCAGTCTGTCCTCAACTCTGCTGCCCGGCTAATCCACCTCTCTCCTCGCTACTCCCCTGCTTCTCCCCTCTGCAAATCCCTCCACTGGCTCCCAAATTCCCCAGCGAATCCAGTTCAAACTACTCACACTGATCTACAAAGCCATCCACAACATGTCCCCTCCCTATATCTCTGAACTAATCTCCCAATATCTTCCCTCACGTAATCTTCGATCCTCCCAAGACCTCCTACTCTCCTCCACACTTATTCATTCCTCACACAACCGCCTCCAAGATTTCTCCCGAATATCCCCCATCCTCTGGAATTCCATGGCTCAACACGTCCGATTATCCACCACCCTCGGATCCTTCAGACGGAACCTGAAAACCCATCTCTTCAGGAAAACCTACAGCCTACAATAACCATGCCGCCGCCAGAGCTGCCGCCTCACCGCCTCCAGAGCTGCTGCCTCACCGCAGCCAGAGCCGCTGCCTCACCACCGCCAGAGCCGCCGCCTCACCCCTACCTTCTGTCTCTTCCCCACTATCCCATAGAATGTAAGTCCGCAAGGACAGGGTCCTCTCCCCTCTGTACCAGTCTGTCACTGTAAACCTGTTTACTGTAAACAATATCTATAACCCTGTATGTAACCCCTTTCTCATGTACAGCACCATGGAATTAATGGTGCTATATAAATAAATAATAATAATAATACTGCGTGGGCAGTGTTATATATTGTGTGGGCAGTGTAATATACTGCATGGGCTGTGCTATATACTACAAGGGCAGTGTTATATACTGCGTGGGCTGTGCTATATACGACATGGGCAGTGTTATATACTATGTGGCTGCTATATACTACGTGGGCAATGTTGTATACTGTAATGTGTGAGCAGGTGTCAGGATGCAGAGACGGACAGGAGGCAGAGCAAGAGTTAACAGATTTATTAGCAGGGGTATACTCCATGCAGGGAGGTAATGGGTTAAGCAGGGGGTATGGGAGTTTATATTAGCAGGGTATGAATGCGGGCTGAGGTAACAGATAAAGCAACTGGTCATGAAAAGGGTTATCTTATCAGTCCATTGGCTTCCTGGCTGCAGAGCTTTTAGTTTCAACGGTGGTGCCCACGCAACTGGCGCGTGATGACTCCGGTGTCATCCTGAAGAAGCTGGGGGTCCGATTCCCGGCAATGACGGTGAGTCCTCGTTGTACCAAGTGGGGTCCTCTTTCCAAGATTCACTGTACGGGATGCAGCACAGTCTGTAACACCACCGGAGTGTGACTCAGCTCGGCAGTAGCAGGTGGGTGAGGAATGGCACAGTTCTAGATGTGTCACCAGGTCTGTCTTAGGCGGCACACGCACAGTAACTAACGGCCTGGAGCATCTGTAACTTTCGGTCACGGGAGACAACAGGCACATGGCAGTTCTCTGTCCACAGTCAGTGTACCTGAACCCAGGGGATCTACAGCGTGGGCCTGCGCTATCAGGATGCTCAGAGGACGGAGCACCAAACTTCCCCTGCTGCGCGCTCTGTCTTCCCACCAAGTCTGCCCTCTCTTTCCCGCACAGAGGGCCTTTTATCCTAGTCACGCCTCCTGCTATCAAGTGCAAAATTCAGTCTGGGTTGGAAAGCCTTCCCCCATGCAACAATGGTGACAGCCCCGACAGTTCCGGAAGTGGTGCAAGAGAGGTACCCCCGGTCTGGTCTATCTTCTTACACTCCTCCTCTCCTTTTGCTCACCATTCCATGGACGAGAGCTCTTGTAAAAGACATTTTCCTATTCCTTGAATTTCTTGAACGATTTGTTGCCAAATAAATTGATCTTGATTGTATCGGTTGGGGGTATCCCGACTGTTGTTCGTTCGGAGCGCCGTAAGTCAGAAGGTGTACTTGAGTCAAGTTGGGTAGTCTAGTCAGGTTGAACAGGTGAGGGCGGGGATGTGCCCATTTCCAACGGAACAGCCACTACAGGGACTTCAGGCTCTTGTCCCTCTCTTGGTTCTACAGGCGGCTGTTCAGGACCTTCTTCTTCTTTACAATCAGCAACGACTGGCGGAGGTATTTCAGGAGCATTTTGCACCTCCTCTATTTGGTCAGGATCTCTTGACAAACAGGGTCATAGCATATTCCGGTGAACTATAGGAGTGGAAGCGTTCGCTTCCCCTTCAGGTGTTGAATTTTGTAGATGGGCCTTTCGCAGTTGATTCTCGGCTTCACCGGATACGTGATCTTCTCCGACCGGTACTCCTGCTTATCTTGAGGACATTTATCTCAAACCAGCACCCGATCTCCAGCCTGAAGAGCTGTCCCTCACAGAGGAGTGGTTTCTGGATGCTCTAGTTCCTGAAATCTGGTCCGTACCAGACGATGTAGAGTTTGTAGACAATGTTGAACTTCTCCAGAGGAGCAGAGGTCACAATGGTCTGTGTGGGAGCCCTCTGCTCTGGAGGTTTTGCTAATTCACAGGTTCTACATAGCCGACAGGTTTCTTCCACCACGGCCTTCAGCCGAAGATGATAAAATAATATTTTCAGCCACTGAAAGGTCTTCTCCTGACCTAAGTGAGCTCCTCTTTTGTGCGCTTCTGTGGCCACCTTGCTTAGCAACGCCTCAGGGATCAACACCTGCCAGGTGACACCCAGCTCCCGCTGAAGTTGGATCTTGCGATACAGCAGCTCATTCCTCAGTTGGAGCCTTTCCCACTGCTGAAGAATCTGCAGAGTCTATGGAGGCAGGGTGTCTCTCTCTCTCTGATGTTGCTTGAGTGTTACCCACTGTCTCATTTGAGCGAGTTCTTTATCTTCTGGCTGCAACCCAGAGGTGGGAAACCTCAGGCCCCATGGCCCTTTACAGCCCTCGATGACCTTTTATCAGGCCCCCAAGCAGATTCTCAGTGACTGCATTCTTGGGCAAGGAGGTGTATTTTAATTACAACCAGCTCATTAATTTCTTCTTGCTCTGTTAGCACCTACACACACAGTGTTCACTACTGAACACTGAAGGGCATGCAATGAAAGATGACGTCCTAAAACCAGTGCCAGAGTCAGGATGCACTTTGTGATTTTGTATGGCCCCCAAAGGATATATAAATATCCAAATGGCCCTTGGTAAAAAAGAGATTCCACACCCCTGCAGTAACCGGACCCACTCATCACGTAACAGTAGTTGCCACCGTCCTGGCAGAATCCCGTAACTTAGAAACCTCTTCAGCCTCCAGTTCTTCATCTCGGTTGGGCCCAGGCTTCCCATGTGTCACTCTGGATAAGGCGTCTGCATGAGTATTTTTAGCTCCTCTCTTATAGGTGATTTTATATTGAAACTTCGCCATCTGAGCCACCCAAGCTGCTCCAGGGCCCCTAGTTTTACATTCTCAAGATGGGCTAAAGAGTTATTGTCAGTGCGTACCAGAACTTCAGAGCCAGACAAGTATTCGGCAAGCTTCTCCTTCATGGCTCACACTAATGCCAACAGCTCTAGTTTGAAAGAACTGTAAATGTCTGGATTCATTTCGGAGTCATGGAGAGACCGACTAGTGTAGGCAATTACTTGTTCTTTTCTGTCTTGGATCTGGGACAACACAGCTCCGAGTCCATGCAGGCTTCCATCAGTGTGGAGAATAAACGGTTGTGAGAAATTGGCATAGGCTAACACTGGCGCTTCAGTCAAAGCCACCTTCAGAGCTCAAGACACTTTCTCCTGGCATTCTCCCCACTGAATAGTTCTGTTTTTTGTGCCAGACGGAACCCCTTTCAAAAGTTCTAACAGCGGGTTCACTATGCGAGTTCTTCACGATAATACCCGGTCAGGCCCAAGAAAGCCCGAACATCCTTCACCGTCTTTGGGGTAGGCCAATCCTGCACTGCAGCAATTTTCTCATGGGACGGTCTCACACCTTCAGCAGAGACGATATGTCCCAAGTACTCAATTTGGGTGCGAAACTGATGACACTTCTGAGGCATCACTTTTAAACTGTGTCTTTGTAGGCAGCTCAACACCTTCTCCAGTCTTTGGAGATGTTCTTCGAACGAGGAAGCATACACAATGATATCGTCTAAGTAGATGAGAGTGGCCTCAAAGTTCAAATCACCTAAACACCTCTCCATCAACTGCTTGAAAGTACCAGGAACATTAGTCAGGCCAAATGGCATCCGGTTGAATTCGTATAGACCCATGGGGAGTATAAAGGCCATCTTTGCTCGGTCCTACTCGGACATGCCAATAGCCGCTAGCTAGATCTAATGATGAGAAGTATTTTGCGCTTCCTTGGGCAGACAAAGATTCTTCAGTCCTTGGTACTGGGTAGGAATCTCGCAAAGTGCAAGCATTGAGTTTACGGTAGCCCACACAAAAACGCAAAGTACCATCTGTCTTCCGCACCAGCATGATGGGAGCAGCCCATGGGCTTTGACTGTCTTGGATAACACCACTCTGTAGCATCTGGGTCAGCATCCCTTTCACCTCTTGGTAAATTTGTGGTGGAATTTGTCGATACCTTTCTCTTATGGATGTGGCGCTTCCAGTCGGAATCTCATGTGAATCTCAATTCGGCCCGCATTTGTTCTAATATGCGGCGCACCTCCCGCAGGTGTTGAGGTTCTGGAACTGAGGAAATTTGTACAGCCGCGATCCGAGGATCTCCTTGTTTCACCATCAATTGCACGACCTGTGGTGGTATTAGTTCTTCCGGCATGCCCAGAATTTGCGCTTTTTCACTCTTAGATGGGAGCGTGATATTACTTTCTCCTAAATTGAGACATCATATTGGGACCATCCCGTCATGTACAGTGGCTAATGTCTGTGCAACAAGGAGCCCTGGAGCTAGTTGCTCCATAATAGCTGGCTCGATCTGTATCTCAATTCCTTCCAGAGGGGTGCAAGCTCGGACGGCAGGGTGAGCTTGGTTTGAGCTGGTTGCAAAACAAAATTGGCAGACGCTGGAACAATCACTTTTCCTAACATCTTCCTATCACTAGAGGTTTCTTGGGCTTGAGCCGTACAAATTATCAGCTGAAACACTCTCCTTTGAGGAGTGTGAGGGCTCCACTGCTTCAGGAACATATTTGGGGACTCGTTGATGAGAAAACTTCCGAATTCCTTCAGCACGTTCATCCCCAGAGTGACAGCATGTCCGTTGCCTGCGTTCACAGCGGTCAGCACCACTCCTTTCCTACCTAGGTCTTTACCACAGATGGTTATTTGCATCCAGACCACCCCTGCGACTGGAGTGGGCAAGTGATTGGCAGCCGTCAACTTTATCACTGGGCCCCATTCAGGCCACATCACATCGGGGAAGTGCCATCGAAAGTGTGTGCAGCGCCCCAGAGTCCTGGTTGCTGCAGTAATGTTGCTCTTCCACCAGGGGGAGTGATGTTACATCTGATGGCACCCTGCCAGGTATCACAGATCCACAGCACACTTCACACTCCAGGCCACCAGGGGGAGCTAAGGGTTCTATCCACTCCTCACATAAGGGTAAAACTGGTGGGTTGGATAGGAAGGGAGTCAGAAGCTGGGAGCAGGAGGAAGTGAGAAGGAAGGAGCTGCCTGGGCTCGGCCCAGGAGACACCTGTCAAGCAGACAGAGGAGAAAGAAAGGACATTGGAGGCTCAGCAAGATAGAAAGACACGGAGCTGCGCCTGCACTACATTGCGGCAGTATCCCTAGAAAGGACACGAAGCGAAGTGTGTTCGTAGAGAGTGAGACACGAAGTCACGGCAAAGGAGTATAGAAAACCAGAAGGAGTTCTGTCCTGTGAGAGGCTGCCTCTTTCTGGAGCGCGGACCGGTAGCCGGAGCACCGAGGGAGTAATAGACTCTATGCTTTACTTCAGAGACCGGCAGGGCAGTCAATTCCAAGTTGGCTGTCCAACCTAAGAACCTAAGCAGACAAGGTGGCAACGTGGAGGAGGGGCGACACTAGCGTCCCTATAAAATAGCCTCAGGAGAAACATCTACAAAAGTTGTGAGGACCTCACCGAGTTGCTAAGCAGGGGGGTACTACAACGCCCGAGCATTAGTAGGTAGGCTACTGACTTCCACCTGGACAAGGGGGACTCTGGAAGTGTCATCGGACCGGCTGGACCCTGCCTACCCTGTAATCCTGTACTCTGGACTGCGGATGCAAAAGCCTTCAGTAAAGGTAAAGAGAATGCACCCTTTGTGTCATCATTATTAACTGCCCTGGGGAAACACTTCACCTGTGGGAAGGTATTCCATCTAGCTGCCATAACATCACCCCAGTGGACCCCTAAGCAGCGTCAGTCACCCTGACCGAATACCACAGGTGGCGTCACGAACACCGTACAAACTACACCTTTAATTGGGCGCCCCTTAGCAGGGCCACGGACCGGGTCGGGCCACCGTGACATCCCCAGACAGAAGGGACCGAAGGACCCGGTACAGAGTATCCCATTGCCATGCGTCTGGGGGCGATCCATGTGTTTCAGGCATCGTGGTCACCTGCGAACCAATGTCTACCAGACAACGTACAGCCCGACCGTCCATTTCGGCCCAGACGAGATGACACATGGAAACTAAATTTGTGGGACTTCTGATACTCCTTCTTAACACTTCAGGCTCCAGACGGCATTCCACAGGCTTAGAGTCTCCTAGTTTAACAGACGGCGTTGAAGGGGACTACTCCATCGTGTGCACCCCTGAGCCAAATGTCCAGTTTCACCGCAGTTGTAACATGTGGGGAGTTCTTCTCTGTGGGACGTTCTGGTATCGTGATGAGGTTCAGGACCATTTCTGCCTCCAGGCGGATTTGATGGAACTGCTGGTTTCGTTTTTGAAGCAGCCAACTCTACTCGTATATGCTGAATTTTCTTCCACAACTCCTCCACCCATCTCGGTTCGGTGGCCATTGTCACAAGTACCTCTCTACTCCAGACCTTTCCCATCTGGACTGTCACCCCTTGTTCTTGCTCACGCGTGCACACTTCTCTCCCCACCTCAGAAAAGGTCATGCGTGGATTTACCCACAAGCGCTCTTGCAAAGCTTGTTTCAACAGCACGTCTTGCAAGCCCGTCACCAACTGATCATTACTATGTCAGTAGACCCTATGTCTATGCCGTCTTTTCTAGTAATGGCAGTACGGATCTCCTGTAATGCATTCATATACTGGGTCACCATCTTTGCTTCCCTTTGAACCCAACAAAATAAGCGCATACGTAACTCCCCTACGTCCGTGGGGTCTCCATGGGTTTCCCCCAATATTTGTAACACTTTGTTAAAGGTGTCTCGTTCCCATGGGGGTTGTAGCATGACAGAATCCCTTGCCTCTCCATCTAAAGCCATCATAGCAACCTCCTCTTCTAATGCAGGGGTCATGGGGTGTAGCCTCATCATCGCCCTGATATGCTCAGTCCAGCTCCATAACATGGTATTGTTCCCAGTAAACTTCGGGAGGTTGCTCAACATCGCCCCCAGGGATATGCTGGACCTAGGGCCCACCCCAACCGCTTGGTCTGCTGCCTCCGATTTTGCACATAACAGATTCCCTAAAACAATATATGCATAGCACATCTCCAATACTGTGATGGTGCCACATATACACTTTTACAGGTACAGTGCAGGTCTGCGGACTCTAAGACCACATTCACACGTTCAATATTTGTCAAGCTTTTTACCTCAGTATTCGTAAGCCAAAAACCAGAAATGGCGCAATCAGAGGAAAGTATAATAGAAACATGTCACCACTTCTGTATTATCACTCATCCTGGTTTTGACTTGCCAATACTGAGGTAAAATACTGACCAAATACTCAATGTGGGCACATGGCCTAATGCAGAAGACAGGTGGGCAGTCCTCAACAGCTGCTTTGGGACAGGCCCACCTGTTGGTAGTCAAGAAGATGCAAAAACTTGAAACACCTATATGGATCTCTCTATATGGAAGAGAGATCATACTGTTACCACGTAGAGCTTCCCTTGAGTCCTTTACAATGTCGGAGGCTATAATTGTTCTGACCTTATTGTAAACTCTGTATTCATATGATTTGGAAAACACTATGATTGGATATGTTTGTTTTTTTGATGTTCACATATTGTAATATAAGTTTGAAAACCCCAAATCAATATTTTTTTTTGTTAAACTAAGCCTGAGAAGAGGTAGTTGTGCAGACACATTGTAGAATTGGTGTTATTAAACCTAATATTCATATGCACACTTGACTTAGTCACAGTTTTGTTATGCCCATGTTATAGGTTGGCCACTGTTTTGTTTTTCATAAAGATCTATAACAGTATGCCGTCTGTAAAATGTTTATTGCAGACTGCTGAAGGCACTGGAATAACCTCTATCTCAACAGCTAAATCCCTGTCCAAGTTTACATAATTGCACGTGTACAGATAATGGTGCTCACTTGATTTATTCTCCACTCACAACTATTGCTGCTCTAGTGTCTCTTTTAAGATTCGTAATGTCTACAGAAGATGTTATGAGTGCTGGAGAATGGCAGCACAATCCATACTTACATTGCAATGAACTGCCTGCTATTACAAACATATACTTTGCCAATATTTTCATTCATAGCTTTTAGCCGTTCACCAGCCCGGCTCTCACTGAGCATACACTTAATAGAGTTCCAATGAGCTGTAACCATTCTCCTTAGATGATGTTTTTTCAAGTGGTTCCCACAGGTTATAATATGATTTATTTAGCATTTCAGTGTCTCTGTCAAAGTAGATATAATGCTTTTAGTGTCCTTTAAAAATATTATATTTAGTAATCCATAAATCATAAGGAAGCACAAATGGACACAAGAGTTGTTCTCTCCAGCAGACTGTGTCATACAAAAACATGGACTCAATAAGCGTTGCCCACAACAAAGACTATTTATCTCGCATGGTGCATGACTCTGACATATACCAATCACTCTCCATGCTGTGGTATATGTTGGTGCTATAGCAATAATAATATCAGCTTTTTTTTTAGCAATTATTATTGTACCATAGGACTAGTCAGTCTCTTTAATATGAAGAAATACATGTGCTGTGCAGCCCATGAGGCCACCTGGAAAGTGAAAATAAGTCTCTATCCTGCTGACTCCCCAAAAAAGCATTCCTATTAAAATATATTCCCAAAAATCTGTTGCATTCATGTTAATGGGACTTGCAGAAATCTGAGCGCTTACATTAACAACAACTCCATTTAGCTGAATGGAACTGATTTTCAGTTGTAGAAATTTCTGCAATAAATCTGCCATGTGATAATAGCTCAAAGTAGTTGTTTGCATGGCTGACCTGCATCTACCAATATTCATTGTTGCTTAATAATTTAGATGCTGCTAATTATTTCTGCAATCTGGTGGGGGGGAGAGGGTTATTTGCCCAAGGTTTCCACGTGATTACAGGAGGGGTTACAAGGTCATGTACCATACATTCACAAAGGTTGACTAGTACTATCATCATTTGATGTGAATGTAAGTGATCAAATGAAATTAGCATGTGGGGGTCACCCACAGAGAAGACATTCTTACTATTACTACTGTGTAAAGGCATAGAGGGGGAACTACTACTATGTGAAGGCAGAGAAGAGGAAATACT
Source organism: Ranitomeya imitator (assembly GCF_032444005.1). Taxonomy (NCBI): domain Eukaryota; kingdom Metazoa; phylum Chordata; class Amphibia; order Anura; family Dendrobatidae; genus Ranitomeya; species Ranitomeya imitator. Next base: position 513,988,552 of record NC_091285.1, read on the forward strand.
ACCTCATGAAGGCAAAAAAGGCGCAATGTTACTGTTGGGGATGCGGAAGAGTGCACTATTACAGTGGAGAGGAAAAAGCAGATGCATTATTACAATTTTAGGAGCTTGTAGAGTTGGAGAAAAGTAGGAAGGGTTCTGAAAAAGCAATCAGCTCAGCAAAAGAAGTCTGTGGTATTATATCCAGCAGATATGAGCAAGTCCACTTCTGCCATGAGACAAGATGAGCAGCAAGATTTTGCCATGAATGGGGTTTGCTGGTTTATCATGAGATTGACATACTGCCGACATTTCCCTTGAAGACATGAGTACTGTTACCATGGGTATTGAGATATGTGTTTTTAGTGATAGAGCTGTATTCTACCCGACAGTATGGAGAGTTAGCGCTAATGGTTGGGACTAGCCCAGAGTGAAAGGGGATAAGTGGACAGAGACAGTTTCATGTCAAGGAGACATATACGGCCTAGTGTGCACAAGAAGCAAATCTATGGTCTGAATAGTGAGCAGAGCTGGGGACACTTTAGCATGGCATACATTGTCCCTTTAAGAGGATGGGATGGGCCTGCACGTGTGCCCTAAGCCCAATGCCTGGGGATCTGCGCACAGTACGCTCACCGCAGGCATCAGTAGCTGAAGCAAGAAGTGAGGGTCAGGAGCCAAGGTAGTAAGTAAGTTGGCATCTCTGCCTGGGAAGAGAGGCAACAAGCAGAGATGCCGGAGCTGCATATATTATCACTGTGAAGTCACAGTATGGTGGGGATAGCAAGCAAAGGGATCAAAAGTGTGAAGAGAACGTAAAGTATAAAAGGGGGCACTGTAAAAGAACAGTATTGTAAAGGGGCTGTGTGAGGACACAGTATGAAAGGGGTCAGTGTGAGGGGAAACATGAAGTGAACAGTGTGTGGCAACAGTATGAAGAGGAGGCTGTATGCACAGGAAGAAAATGAGAAGGGCCACAGTGTAGAAAGCTGACAATGTTTGGGGAACAATGTGGAGGCTCAGTGTGGAGAGATGGTAGTGTGAGAGCATATTGTAGAGAGAAGATACAGTAATGTGGGAGATAAAGTGTGGATAGGCGGCAATTTAAGGGCACAATGTGGAGATTGGGAGCAATGTGAAGGGACAGTGTGGAGGGATAATGTGGAAAAGGTACGGCATATGGATACAGTGGGCGCAGTATGAAGAGATTGAGTGGAGATAGAGACAAAGTGAGGGGAATCATTAAAGAGAGGGACAGCATGAAGTGTAGATCGTGTAAATTCCATAGTACATAAGAAAAATGTTTAGAATTGAGAGTCCTCAGTGATTGATACCTTTTAATGACTTACTTAAAAGATGGTAAAAAAAATTGCAAGCTTTCAAGACTACACAGGCATCTACACCAGGCATAAACTAATACAAATTCTGAAGAATCACTCAGCAGAAAGATAATGCAATGGATAAGACAAGTGAGGTGAAGCAGAGCTATCATTATGGGAGAGTGATAAACAGTTGTGTCCATAAATATTGAAACAATTCATAGATAAGGAGTGTGAATGTCTTATTGTCCTCTGATTGAGGTCTGGTTCTGTGTTGTGATGCCCCCACAAAGTCTGAGGAACAAATTCCTTTATTGATGTAGAAAGACATGGTGGCTTCCACCTTTCTCACACCCCCTGCCCCAGCAGCAAACATGGCGGAGGAGTTGGTTTTCTTCTGTCAGAGGGTGGCAGTGGGATTGGGGTGAAGGAGCAGGTATCTGTTACCCTCCCTTCTTTTAAGGTGCACTCTACTCCCCCTCCAACCTCCAACTGGCTGTCATCTACCGCCCCCCAGGGCCAGCCACCACCTTCTTTGACCACTTCACCACCTGGCTACTTCATTTCCTTTCCGCGACTTCAACATCCCCATTGACACTTCCCTCTCTGCTGCCACTAAACTTCTATCTCTCACTTCGTCCTTCGGCCTCACTCAATCGTCTTCTACAGCCACCCACAAAGATGGCCACACACTGGACCTCATCTTCACCCGCCTCTGCTCCCTATGTAACCTCTCTAACTCAACTCTTCCTCTCTCTGACCACAACCTTCTCACATTTTCTTCCCTCTCCACTCCATGTCTACAATCCCCACCCCACAAACTTTCACACCTCGCAGAAATCTTAAACAGCTTGACCTACACTAATTCTCTGAATCCCTCCTCCCTCTCACAGATATAAGTTCCTTACACAATGCGGATGACGCTGCCGCTCTATATAACACCACAATAGCTGTAGCTTTGGAATCTGCTGCCCCACTTACACATACCAAAGCTCGCAAAATCAACAGACAGCCCTGGCACACCAGCCTGACCAAAGAACTGAGGCGAGCTTCCAGGGCTGCTGAGCACAGATGGAAAAGATCCCACTCCAACGAGCAATTCATTGCATTCAAACAGTCCCTCACTATTTTCAAGACCACACTCGCCACAGCTAAACAAACCTACTTCTCATCTCTCATATCCTCCCTGTCTCACAACCCTAAACAGTTATTCAACACCTTCAACTCTCTACTCCGTCCCCCAGCACCTCCTCCCTCCCACTCATCTCAGCTGAAGACTTTGCATCATTTTTCAAGCAGAAGATTGATAACATCAGAGACAGTTTTGGTCAACAACCCCCAGAGCCCTTCCTCCCGACTTCCCAGGCCTTCACCTCCAAAACCAACTTCTTCACCATTACAGAAGATCGACTCTCCACTCTACTCTCAAGATTGCATCTCACCACCTGTGCACTTGACCCGATCCCATCCCACTTCATCCCAAACCTCACCACAGTCTTCATCCCAACCCTAACCCATCTCTTCAACCTATCACTAACAACTGGTGTTTTGCCCTCAAGCTTTAAACATGCCTCCATCACACCTATCCTCAAAAAGCTCTCTCTTGACCCATCCTCTGTATCTAGCTATCACCCTATATCACTTCTCCCCTATGCCTCCAAGCTACTGGAACAACACGTCTACCTTGAACTGTCCTCCCATCTCTCTTCTTGCTCCCTCTTCGACCGCTTACAATCTGGCTTTCGGTCACACCACTCCACTGAAACTGCCTTTACTAAGGTCACCAAAGACCTCTTAACCACCAAGAGCAAGCGACACTACTCTGTCCTCCTCCTCCTGGACCTGTCGGCTGCCTTTGACACAGTGGACCATTCCCTATTATTACAAACCCTCTCATCCCTTGGCATCACAGACTTGGCCCTATCCTGGATCTCATCATATCTAACAGACCGGACATTCAGCGTCTCCCACTCACACACCACCTCTTCACCTCGCCCCCTATCTGTCGGAGTCCCACAAGGTTCAGTCCTAGGGCCCCTGCTCTTCTCCATTTACACCTTTGGCCTGGGACAGCTCATAGAATCTCATGGCTTTCAGTATCATCTCTATGCTGATGACACACAGATCTACATCTCTGGACCAGATATCACCTCCCTACTAACCAGAATCCCTCAATGTCTGTCCACTATTTCATCCTTCTTCTCCGCTAGATTTCTGAAACTTAACATGGACAAAACAGAATTCATCATCTTTCCCCCATCTCACGTGACCCCCCCCACAAACCTATCCATTACAGTAAATGGCTGCCCCCTCTCCCCAGTCCCACAAGCTCGCTGCCTCGGGGTAATCATTGACACTGATCTCTTCTTCAAACCACATATCCAAGCCCTTTCCACTTCCTGCCGCCTTCAACTCAAAAATATTTCATGAATCCGTTCATTCCTCAACCAAGAATTTGCAAAAACCCTAGTCCATACCCTCATCATCTCTCGCCTTGACTACTGCAACCTCCTGCTCTGTGGCCTCCCCTTGAACACTCTCGCACCCCTCCAATCTATTCTAAACTCTGCTGCCCGACTAATCCACCTGTCCCCCCACTATTCCCCAGCTTCTCCCCTCTGTCAATCCCTTCACTGGCTCCCCATTGCCCACAGACTCCAGTACAAAACCCTAACCATGACATACAAAGCCATCCACAACCTGTCTCCTCCATACATCTGTGACCTCCCCTTCCTGCACGCAACCTCCGATCCTCACAAGATCTCCTTCTCTATTCCTCTTTTATCTCCTCTTCCCACAATCGCATATAAGATTTCTCTCGCGCATCACCCCTACTCTGGAACTCTCTATCACAACATATCAGACTCTCACCTACCATCGAAACCTTCAAAAAGAGCCTGAAGACCCACCTCTTCTGGCAAGCCTATAACCTGCAGTAACCACCGATCGACCATACCGCTGCATGACCAGCTCTTCCCTCGCCTACTGTATTCTCACCCATCCCTTGTAGATTGTGAGCCTCTCTCCTCCTGTACCAGTTATGACTTGTATTGTTTAAGATTATTGTACTTGTTTTTATTATGTATACCCCTCCTTACATGTAAAGCGCCATGGAATAAATGGCGCTATAACAATAAATAATAATAATAATAATAAAGACATAAATCCATGAGAGACATTCATTTCTGCACTGAAAGTGTCAAAAGTTATCATCAGCTTAGGCTTCCAGACTATTCTGTCTCTCTGAGATTTGAAATTGCCCTTTGATACAAGTAATCTCATGTCCATTATGCTGTGATCAGGGAGACAATAATGTTTTGCCACAGGTAGAGCTATTCTTTTTTCTCTTATTGTGTGGCGATGAGAGTTCATCCTTGTTCTCAGTTTTTGCCCTGTCTCCTCTATATACAGACCCCCAGTTGGACATTTCATACAAATAATTAGATACACCACTTTAGATGTGATGCAGCTGAAAGTACCTGGGATCTTGTAGTCCTGATGTGAATTGGGGATCTTTATCTTGCCGTGGTCATTATAAATGGACAGGTTTTACATTTTTTTCTGGTTGCAAGGAAAGGTTCCTGCAGCTTTTGGAGAGGACAGGGAGCTCCTAACAATGCTACTTCTTAGATTTGGGGGCTGCCTAAAGCACAGTATTGGGGGATCTGGAAAAATGGATTTTAAGTGGGCATCTTTTTGTAGTAAAGGTTGTCATTTCCGTGCAGCTCCACTTAGCACCTCCAGATCTGGATTGTAGGTGACTACTAGAGGTACCCGGTTATTTTCTTCTTTAGCTTTGTAATGTAGGAGATTATTTCTTGATATTCTAGTTGCTCTTGTAATTTGGTTTTGAATTGTTCTTTCTGTCTACTGGCTAACACGGTACCAAGATATATATCTTTTCTATAGTGCATAAGTCAATGTTGTGGTTAAGATTCATATGAGAAAACATTGTGGTGGTTATAGTTCATAAGGGGGCAGTGTGGTAGTTATCATTTATAAGAGCAGACAACTGTGGTCATTATGGTTCATATGGGTTATGAGTGAAATAGAACCTGGGAAAGAAAGGTTTAGGGGAAAGGGGGAGAGCACTATCTATGCGTAGTAAACATTAATGTATTTTTGTCAATGTGAGAAAAACTGTTTTTGCTCACCTGGTAGGGTTGTGCAATTAGGCACAACACTAGATGGCGTTTGCCAACAAGGGTATCGCCGGTATGCTGCCAATCTGAATAGCCATGGAAGGTGACTTTTCCTCTCTCTAAAAATCTTCCATGTTAATGAAGTGTAGATGAAGAGATTTTTCAGAGGAACTTCCGTATGACAATTCTTAGCCCAATGTGAGAGTCCAAGACTATGCAACCAAAAATCTGGTAAATTGCCAATGACGTAGTAAATTTGGTTTTACTTAAGCTGTATTACAGCGAGGTGAGAAACTATATGAACAACCAAAAATGTACAAACAATAAAAACATTAAAACACAACGCGTTTCAGTCCAGATTAGGTGAATCTATTAGACACGATTTATGTTCTTACATTAATAGTGGGCGTGGTTATACTAACTAGGGAACCAATCACTATAAGGGGTACCATTTTGTAAATTTAAATACATACAATAATGTTTTCATCCATTTCTGGCATTGGGCATAATATTCCGCCCATGTGACCTAGGCCTATTTGACCATGGACAGAGTATTACCTCATTTTTTTAAATGCGACACTGCGACCGAAGTCGCGGTGATTGCATTAAAATTCCTTACCTCTTGGTAGATGGTGTAGTCATCCTGGGGGGTGTCGCCGCCCTCCCGCAACCATGAATCAAGCATCAATTCTGAAAAGCCAGTTGCAGCATTTCTCAGTGTTTCAGGCAATCATATTGCCTGAAACACTGATGCCCCCGCTTTCGATCGGTGCCCCAGGAGCACCAATTGTAGGCTGGTGCCTGGCAATGCCAGGCATCACTGAACCCTCTCTGATTGGCGCAAGCGACGATTACATTGATTGCGCGAATTACAGGGCACAGCCACTGTGTGACTGGGCTATGACCTGGCTGTGCACTGCCTAAGATCGGAGCTGTGAGAGCACCGATTCTAGGCCATTGCCTGGCAACACCAGCATCACCAGGGCCAGCTCTCATTTGTGAGATCAATATGATCATCGATCGAACCAATGACAGGGCACAGAATAGGTGTGACCGCTCTGTGACCTGTCTGTGATTGCGCTGCAGGTCCTCACAATAGCTGAGGATTTCTGCAGAGTGGTAACTCTACAGGTTCTGCTCTATGCTGGGCCTTGTGGTGCCACAGAAGCCTGTGACACCACAATCCCTGCTGAATAAAGAAGAACAAAGAACAGAGAAGACAAGACAGAAGAAAGAAGACAGACAAGTGTAAGTTTTTTGATCTCTGATCCCTAGCCGATCTCTCCTTATCCACCCCATTCCCCCTCTTTATCTCTGCACCCTGTTCCCCCTGCCCCTCTTTTTACCACCCTGCACTCCCCTTTGTGCCACCCCCGTGTGCACATCCAGCAGCTACCGAGCGTTGATTGGTGACGCAGTTCACCAATCAGCACTCGGGCTCGCTGTTTTCCACTTTTCTTTTTCACCCCCCTTTGAGCCACCTCCGTGCATACATCTAGCAGATGTCGAGCTTTGATTAGTGATGCAGTTTACACATCAGAACTTGTGCCTGCTGTTATCCACTTTTCTTTTTCACCCCGCTTTTGCAGCACCCCCTTGCGCACATCCATCAGTTATCGAGCTTTGATTAGTGACGCAGTTCATTCATCAAAGCTCGTGCCTGCTGTTATCCACTTTTCTTTTTCACCTCTCTTTTGCACCACCCCCCATGTTACATCCAGCAGCCGCCAAGCTTTGATTAGTGATGCAGTTCACTCATCAGCGCTCGGGTCTGCTGTTTTACACTTTTCACTGACTTTTTTTCCCTGGTTGCTGCTTTTTTTCTTTTAGCTTTTTATTTTCACACAAAATTTACACCAAACACTATCTCACACACACACACACACACACACACACGGTTAAATAAAAAACTGACACAGTCACAACATACACAAAAAAAATGTTGTACCGTTCGTTCCAAAAGCGCTATACAGTGGAGGAGGCATATGCTTTCCTTGCCTCCGACACTGATAGCGAGGGTGAGAATCCCGCATTTCTTTATTTTTCAGATTCGTCCTCCCCATCTTCTTCCTCTTCCTCCTCGGGTGCTGCTGAACCGCCATGCAGACCTCCCAGAACAGAAGATGAACCAGCGCCTCCATTTCTCATCCCGTACGGACCTCACCCCTGAAAATTATGAGCCACTGATTCCTGATTTTGTGGCACAATCAGGAGTCAAGTTTGACACCACTGGCCTCACAGAACTAGACTTTTTCAAAGTCTTTTTTTCTGATGATTTTGTTAACCTCAAGGTGGGCCAAACTAATTTCTATGCTCATCAATTTTTGGCACAAAATCCACATTCATCATTTTCTAACTGGTCTCCTGTAGAAGCAGTTGAAATAATGCAGTTTTGGGGCCCGGTCCTTCACATGGGGATCATGAAGAAGCCAGAACTTCATCAATATTGGAGTGTTGGTCATGGCCCGGACACGTTTTGAGGCCATCCACAAGATCCTGCATTATACCGATAATGCATGGTGTCCTCTCAGAGATGACTCCAACTTTGACTGTCTGTTCAAAGTTCAGCCGGTAATCGAACATTTCAACAAAAAGTTTGCTGAAGTGTACGTGCCTCATAGGGACATCTGCGTGGCTGAGTCCTTAATTCATTTCAAGGGGAGGCTCAAATTTCATCAGAACATGACCAGTAAGAGGGCCAGGTATGGAATTAAACTCTATAAGCTGTGTGAGAGTACCTCAGGGAACATCCACAGGTTTAGAGTTTATGAAGGGTAGAACACCCGGATTGAATCCCATGAATGCCTTCCTATCCTGGAAGTGAGTGGGAAAATTGTGTGGGATTTGGTGCACCCACTGCTGGATAAAGGTTATCACCTCTACGTGGATAACTTTTATACCAGCATCCCACTCTTCAAATCCCTCTCTGCACGAGGTACCGCACCCTTTGGTACTGTCCGCAAAAATCAGTGAGGCCTCTCAAAAACGATAATTGGGCAGATGCTCAGAAAGAATGACAGCAGATCCCAAAGAGGGATGTCTTTTTCTTGAACACCATATATGGTGATGGCAGCACTGCACAGGTCTGCAAACTGGACTGTGTACTGGGGTACAACAAACACATGATCAACTACTCCAGCCTTACTATGCTCTGAGAAAGGCCAAGGTGTGGTACAAGAAGCTGACCGTGCACATCATACAGATGGCAATGCTCAACACTTTTCTGCTGTCACGATGTTCAGGCCAGACCGATACGTCGCACCTTCAGTTCCAGGAAGTAGTGATGAAGGTCTTTATCTTAGGAGATCAGGAAGGAGAGGCCCCCAGTACTTCCAGAACTGAAGGTGCTCGTATCGTACAAGGTCAACATTTTCTGGGGGAGATCCCTCATAGTGGAAAAAAGGTAAGTCGCAAAAGAGGTGCTGAGTGTCAGAGATGGAGCTAGCATTTTGGTTCAGAGTGGGTCCCTAACCAGGTGACCTTGATTACAACTCGGTGACGCACCTTAATAGTGGAGGAGAACCTCAGCAGATGACCGCGCTGTTGCTGAAAATAATCTCTATACAAAGACCAACATGGATATTGCTGCCATATGGTCAGTGGTAAATGCCAGTCCCACAGAATATATAAAAGATTACAGCACATTTACAGATAATGACTTACTGCTGACGTTCTTTCTGATGGAATCGTTCATTTTTCCTGTCTTTTCCATCTGGCCCAGACCGACATGACAACTTCTTCCAGCCAGGAATCTGCTAGAGAGAATATAATAAAGACACATTTCACATCTCATATTCCAGCCCCATCACCATCTATCCCCAACTTGCACAAACTCCTCATCCTGCTGATATCCCAATACTGAGCCGCTGCTGCCGTGTGTGTCGCTATTACTGCACCTACTGTGTGGTTCACTGTGCCTTCTAAATTCTAAAGGAACCCTCTATAATATAGTAATGCTGGGTGCAAGTGCCCTAGAAAACAGTGCCCACATTTTGCACCCTAGAAAGTAATAATGCCCTATGTGTGCCCCTTTGATAGTCACAGTAACCTGAGTTCCCCTATAACAATAAGTGCCCACTTTACATTTAATGATGTCCCGAGTCTCCCCCCTGTACAGCTCCCCTATACACAGTCTGATGCTCTCTTATACACAGTATAATGCCCCCTCACTGTATAGTGCCACCCACACAGTATACTGTCCCCTTAGCAGCCCCCAAACTGTTTGATGGCTCCAACACTGTAAGATGACCCCCTCACTGTAATCTCCACACTGTATGATGCCCCCCCAGATAGCCTCCATATAGTATAATGCAACAGACAGTTCTCAACATAGTATAATGCACTCCTCATAGGCCTCCACATAGTATTATGCACCAGACAGTCCTCAATATAGTATAATGCACTCCCCTAGGCCTACTCTATATTGTATAATGCACCCCATAGGCAGGCTCTATAGCATAAGGCAGTCCTCATACACAGACTCTATAGAATAAGGCAGCCCCCATAGGCAGACTCTATAGCACAAGGCAGTTCCCATAGTCAGATGCTGTAGTATAAGGAAGCCCCCCCATTGGCAGACTCTGTAATATAAGGCAGCACCCCATAGGCAGACTCTGCAGTATAAAGCAGACTCCCCATAGGCAGACTCTGCAATATATGGCAGGCCCCCATAAAATAAATAAATACTCCCCTCTATTTTACTAGCTCCTCCACTGCTCCAAGCACCCGTTCATCTCCAGACAGCAGGTACCGGGCAGTGATGTCATTGCACCCACTGTCAGTGTCTGAGTCAGATGCTGACAGGGGGAAGTTGGGAGAGGGAGCATAACGCTACTTCTCTCATCAATGTGGTCAGCTGTATCGGCATCCAGCCAATACAGCTGAACCTGCGATGACAGGCGGGGGGGCACACTGCTGCCACCGGGCCCCACCGCCTGCTCAGGGACCCCATAGCGGCCAGGCAGAAGAGCAGGGAAATCGATTCTCCCTGCTCTGCCGCAGAATGTAACTGTATCGGCGCACTGTGAACACGGCGATACAGTTAAAGTAGCTTAGCTCTAAGTGGGCCCCCTCAGAGTGCAGGGCCCGGGGCGATGGCCCCTTCTGCCCCCGCTCCCCCAGTAGCTACACTACTGTCGAGTGTGTTACAAAAGGGGAATACGCAAGGAAACCATTTATCAATGTGACACCTGCCCCAAGAAACCTGACCTGTGTATGAAAGAATGCTTCAGACTGTCCCACACCTCCATGCACTACTAAATTCATTTCTGACTTGCACAACTGACATATGACAACCTGACCAACACTACACAACTCGTGTATGGCACTACATTATAAAATTCACATACCAGGAAACAGTAGATTAGTTCCAAAAAGGGGGCACTTATTGGGCATTGCCACTGTTTTGGCACATCTAGATAAGTTCCTTAGGGGTCTAGTTTCCAAAATGGGGTCACTTGTGGGGGTTTCAAAACAATCATAGTCTGCATTCCAAAACATCACTAGTTCCCTTCCGAGCCCCGACGTGTGCCCAAACAGTAGTTTTCTCCCACATATGGGGTATCAGCGGACTCAGGACAAATTGGACAACAACTTTTGAGTTCCAATTTCTCCTGTTACCCTTGGGAAAATAAAAAATTGGGGGCTAAAAGATAATTTTTGTGAATAAAAATATGATTTTTTATTTTCACGGCTCTACATTATAAACTTTAGTGAAACACTTGGGGGTTCAAAGTTCTCACCACACATCTAGATAAATTCCTTGGGGGGTCTAATTTCCAAAATGGGGTCACTTGTGTGGGGTTTCCACTATTTAGGCACATCAGGGGCTCTCCAAACATGACATGGCGTCCAATCTCAATTCCAGTCAATTGTGGTTTGAAAAAGTCAAACTGTGCTCCTTCCATTCCAAGCTCTGCCATGTGCCCAAACAGTGGTTCACCCCCACATATGGGGTATCAGCGTTCTCAGGACAAATTGCACAACAAATTTGGGGGTCCAATTTCTCCTGATACCCATGGGAAAATAAAAAAGTGGGGGCTAAATCATCATTTTTGTGGAAAAAATATGATTTTTTATTTTCACGGCTCTACATTATAAACTTTTGTGAAACACTTGGGGTTTCAAAGCGCTCACCACACATCTAGATAAGTTCCTTGGGTTGTCTAGTTTCCAAAATAGGGTCATTTGTGGCGTTTACACTGTTTAGGCCCACCACATATGGGGTATCAGCACACTCAGCAGGACAAATTGCACAACAACTTTTGGGGCTCATTTTTTCCTGTTACCCTTGTGAAAATAAAAAAAAATAGTCTAAAGTTACATTTTAGTGAAAAAAAGTTAAATGTTTATTTTTTCCTTTCACATTCCATTAATTCATGTGAAGCACCTGAAGTGTCAATAAACTTCTTGAATGTGGTTTTGGTCAGCTTGAGGGGTGCAGTTTTTAGAATGGTGTCACTTTTGTGTATTTTCTGCCATATAGACCCCTCAAAGTGACTTCAAATGTAAGGTGGTCCCTAAAAAAATCGTCTTGTAAATTTTGTTGAAAAAATTAGAAATCGCTGGTCAACTTTTAACCCTTATAACAAAAAAATGTTGTCACAAATTGTGCTGATGTAAAGTAGACATGTGGGAAATGTTATTTATTGACTATTTTGTGTGACATACACTACCGTTCAAAAGTTTAGGGTCACCCAGACAATTTTGTGTTTTCCATGAAAACTCATACTTTTATTAATCAAATGAGTTGCTAAATGAATTTAAAATTTAGTCCAGACATTGACAAGGTATGAAAAAAAGATTTTTATTTGAAATAATAATTTTCTCCTTCAAACTTTGCTTTCGTCAAAGAATGCTCCTTTTGCAGCAATAACAGCATTGCAGACATTTGGCATGCTAGCAGTTAATTTGCTGAGGTAATCTGGAGAAGTTTCACCCCATACTTCCAGAAGCCCCTCCCGCAAGTTGGTTTGGCTTGATGGGCACTTTTTGGGTACCATACGGTCAAGCTGCTCCCACAACAGCTCAATGGGGTTGAAATCTGGTGACTGCGCTGGCCACTCCATGACAGATAGAATACCAGCTGCCTGCTTCTTTCCTAAACACTTCTTGCATAATTTGGAGGTGTGCTTTGGGTCATTGTCCTGTTGTAGGATGAAATTGGCTCCAATCAAGCGCTTTCCACAGGGTATGGCATGGCATTGCCCAATGGAGTGATAGCCTTACTTTTTCAAAAACCCTTTTACCTTGTACAAATCTCCCACTTTACCAGCACCAAAGTAACCCCAGACCATCACATTACCACCACCATGCTTGACAGATGACGTCAGACACTCTTCCAGCAGCTTTTCAGTTGTTCTGCGTCTCACAAATGTTCTTCTGTGTGATCCAAACACAGATTTGTCTGTCCATAACACTTTTTTCCAATCTTCCTCTGTCCAATGTCTGTGTTCTTTTGCCCATATTAATATTTTCTTTTTATTAGCCAGTCTCCGATATGTCTTTTTCTTTGCCACTCTGCCCTGAAGGCCAGCATCCCGGAGTCATCACTTCACTGTAGACGTTGACACTGGCGTTTTGCGTGTATTATTTAATGAAGCTACCAGTTGAGGACCTGTGCGGTGTTGATTTTTCAAACTACAGACTCTAATGTACTTGTCTTGCTGCTCAGTTTTGCAGCTGGGCCACCCACTTATCTTTCAACTCTGGTTAGATCCTTTTTGTGCTCTTCTCTGAAGGGAGTAGTACACACCATTGTAGGAAATCATCAGTTTTTTGGCAATTTCTCGCATGGAATAGCCTTGATTTCTAAGAACAAGAATAGACTGTCGAGTTTCACGTGAAAGTTCTTTTTTTCTGGCCATTTTGAGAGTTTAATGGAACCAACAAATGTAATGCTCCAGATTCTCAACTAGCTCAAAGGAAGGTCAGGTTTATAGCTTCTCTAATCAGCCAAACTGTTTTCACCTGTGCTAACATACTTGCACAAGAGTTTTCAAGGGTATTCTAACCATCCATTAGCCTTCTTACACAGTTAGCAATACAAAGTACCATAAGAACACTGGAGTGATGGTTGTTGGAAATGGACTTCTATACACCTATGAAGGTATTGCATTACAAACCAGACGTTTGCAGCTAGAATAGCCATTTACAACCTTAACAATGTACAAACTGTATTTATGAATCATTTAATGTTAGCCTCATAGAAAAAAACTGTGCTTTTCTTTTAAAAATGAGGAAATTTCTAAGTGACCCTAAACTTTTGAACGGTAGTGTATGTAAGAAGAGAAACCAGGCTCAGGGTGCCTGTCTTGTGACGTGTCCTGAACTGTCAGGGCTGTCTCCTCTGCTGTCCGTGGGAAAGTTTAGGGAACCGGATCGATATTTGTACAGGCTGACAGGGGGCGTGGCTAAGCATTACCATTGTGAGTGCAGCACACGGGTACAGTCAGAGTTGGTGGGAAGGCAGAGCGCAGGGAAGAGGGAAAGAGCTCCTGCTTCAAGAACCGTTAGCAGCAGCGATGTGCGCCTGGCCGTGAAGGAGACAGACTGCACAGACTCTGATGAGAAGCCCGTTGTGTGCATGACGGCACCCAAACATTGAGGTGTCAATCGCTCAGTAACAGTGAGTACTGCGCGTGTGCTTCCTAACAGAGACTGTGACTGTGACCGGGAACTGCTGCTTCCTCGACTCCCATCGAGCTTCACTTAACTTTGACAGGAATCTGGCATATGCATTGCTGGTCACCGGAGTCTCCATACTGCGGACTCCATGGGACGTTCCAAAGACTTATTGATGCCAGCCGGGAACGTATCATTGCCTTCTTCAGGACCACACCGGATCCACGTTGTGTTGATGGCTGTTGGCACCATTATCTACTCCGGAACCATCCCTTTCAGGAAGACGCCTGATGGATAAGTGACTTCATTGAGAACGACTTTCTTTGTTTTATTTGCGCTGATTTTTTCCCAACCAAACCCCTGTATTCCCTATTTTGCTTGCATGTTACCTCACATTTTACCTGTTTTGCCTGCATTTTACCTGACGTTTTTCCTATCTCCCTGCATGGAGTAAAGACTTTGTTTATTTGTTTATTAAAAACCTGTTAAACCTTGATCTGCTTCCCGTCGGTCAATGTATCTGCCAGTTTGCTCACACATATTTCTCTGATTTAAGGGCAAAAAATTTCAAAGTTTGAAAATTGCTAAATTTTCAAAATTTTTGCCAAATTTCAGTTTTTTACACAAATAAACGCAAATTATATCGAATAAATTTTACCACTAACGTGAAATACAATATGTAAAAAAAAAAATCAGTGTGGAGGCAATATTTAATAGGAGAAGGGAGTTGTGGTGGCAAAGTGCCCTAAGAGGGACATTGTGGTGGGCATATTAATGTAGGTGTGTAGGTAGCTCACTGATTAGCAATTATTAATTCAGGAGCACAGCTTAGGCACATCTATATATATAAAAGAGGCATCGTGATTACTCGCTAATCCCACCCCCTGCACAGTAGCTCCGCCTCCACCACATCACCACACACAATCCCACCTCCACCCCATTACCACACACAATCCCGCCCCCCACTACATCACCATGCCCAATCCCGCCCCCACCCCATCACCACACATAATCCCACCCGCCAACCACATCACCACACATAATCCCGCCCCCCCACCACATTACCACGGATAATCCCGCCCCCCACCACATTACCACGCATAATCCCCCCACATTATCACACGAGGCTCCGTCCCCACACATTACCACACGAGGCTCCGTCCCCACACATTACCACATGAGGCTCCATCCCCGCACATTACCTCACGAGGCTCCATCCTCACACATTACCACACGAGGCTCTGTCCCCACACATTACCACACGAGGCTCCGTCCACACACATTAGCACACGAGGCTCCGTCCACACACATTACCACATGAGGCTCCGTCCTCACATATTACCACATGAGGCTCCGTCCACACACATTACCACACGAGGCTCCGTCCACACACATTACCACACGAGGCTCCGTCCCCACACATTACCACACGGGGCTCCGTCCACACACATTAGCACACGAGGCTCCATCCACACAACTTACCACATGAGGCTCCGTCCTCACACATTACCACACATACTCCGTCCTCACACATTACCACAAGAGGCTCCGCCCCCCACATTACCACAAGAGGCTCCGTCCACACACATTACCACACGAGGCTCCGTCCCCACACATTACCACACGGGGCTCCGTCCACACACATTAGCACACGAGGCTCCATCCACACAACTTACCACATGAGGCTCCGTCCTCACACATTACCACACGTACTCCGTCCTTACACATTACCACAAGAGGCTCCGCCCCCCACATTACCACAAGAGGCTCCGTCCACACACATTACCACACGAGGCTCCGTCCCCACACATTACCACACGGGGCTCCGTCCACACACATTAGCACACGAGGCTCCATCCACACAACTTACCACATGAGGCTCTGTCCTCACACATTACCACACGTACTCCGTCCTTACACATTACCACAAGAGGCTCCGCCCCCCACATTACCACAAGAGGCTCCGTCCACACACATTACCACACGAGGCTCCATCCCTGCACATTATCTCATGAGGCTCCATCCTCACACATGTGATTGTGTTTACAGAGAAATTTTAACTTAATTTATGTTTCTTTATGAAATTTGTTTAGATGCTGGAATGAATAAAAAACGCACATCTTACTGAATCCAGTTTGTTTTTCATTTTACACTGTGAATAAAATGTATTATTAGTATTAATCAGATTTTTAATGATTATTATTGTTATTAACTTCATTTTAAGTTAATTTACCACCTGCGTAAGCGCTATTGAATGTTGTCATTGTTTACTTTAGTTTAATCACCAGCAATTAATTAGACAGCAATGAGCGTGCCGAACGTTAGCTGGCTGGAAACAGCTAGTATTTTTATATATAAGGAATTATAGTGCCAATTTTATTTCTAAGAACACCACCGTGCTGGGATTTGCTGCAGAAGACCGTGTAATGGGGAAGTCTGTAGAGAAAAGCTGTAGATATGAAAAGTCATCATGGAGTCTGGACTAGATGGAGACAAAAAGGATAACAAAAACTCGAATCTGGCAAGGATAACCTGAGATTGCAACTGATTGCTGTACTATGCTTGGTGATGCATTACATGCATACATGCACTGATGGTGGTTTTGGTGATAAGTTCATATAGAAATAGTGGGTCTGATGATGCATAAATGTACTGATGATATTTTTTGTGCTGTAATCATGTACTGATGGATGGTTCTGGTGACCAAGTCCAGACTCCATGATGACTTTTCACACCTATAGCTCATCTCTGCAAATATCCCTCTTCCACAGCATGTACTGGTGATCAAGTCTTATAAGATTGGTGATTTTGGTGCTGTATTCCTGTACTGATATTGGTTCTGGTACTGTGTTCATGTTCTGAAAGCGATTATTGGTGATGTATTTGTGCACTAATGTCAGCTCTGGTTCTGTCTGTATTCATGTACTTTTGGTGGTTTGGTGCTGTATTCATTTACTTATGAGAGTTCTGGTGATGTATTCATGTACTCAGTAGCATAGCTGCAGGGGATCAGAGGGTGAGGTCGCCCCTCTGAGCTCAGGGCCCAAATGGAGCTACACTACCCATAACTGTATTATTATTATTATTATTATTAATTTTTATAGCACCATTGATTCCATGGTGCTGTACATGAGATGGGGTTACATACAAATTACAGATATCACTTACAGTAAGCAAACTAACAATTATAGACTGATACAGAGGGGCGAGGACCCTGCCCTTGTGGGCTTAGATTCTACAGGATCGTGGGGGTATTGGCAAGCACAGTGCAACAATACAGTTAACCCCTTCACGCCGCGGCCCTTTTTCCTTTTTGCGTTTTTGTTTTTCGCTCCCCTCCTTCCCAGAGCCATAACTTTCTTATTTTTCCGTCAATATGGTCATGTGAGGGCTTATTTTTTGCGGGATGAGTTGTACTTTTGAACAACACCATTGGTTTTATCATGTCTTGTACTAGAAAATGGGAAAAAAATTCCAAGTGTGGTGAAATAGCAAAAAAAGTGCAATCCCACACTTGTTTTTTGCTTGGCTTTTTTGCCAGATTCACTAAATGCTAAAACTGACCAGATATTATGATTCTCCAGGTCATTACAAGTTCATAGACACCTAACATGTCTAGGTTATTTTGTATCTAAGTGGTGAAAAAAAATTAAAAACTTTGCTAAAACAAAAAAAAAGTGCCATTTTCGGATACTCGTAGCGTCTCCTTTTTTCATGATCTGGGGTCAGGTGAGGGCTTATTTTTTGCATGCTGAGCTGATGTTTTTAATGATACCACATTTGTGCAGACACGTTCTTTTGATCGCCAGTTATTGCATTTTAATGCAATGTCGTGGCAACCAAAAAAACATAATTCTGGCGTTTCTAATTTTTTTCTCGCTACGCTGTTTAGCGATCAGGTTAATGCTTTGTTTTTATTGATAGATCAGGCGATTCTGAACACGGCGATACCAAATATGTGTAGGTTTGATTTTTTTTTATTGTTTTATTTTGGATGGGGCAAAAGGGGGGTGATTTAAACTTTTATATTTTTTTTTTTTTTTCATATTTTTAAAAACATTTTTTTTTTACTTTTGCCATGCTTCAATAGCAGCTGGCACCACTCGATCGGCTCAGCTACATAGCAGCGATCATCAGATTGCTGCTATGTAGCTGAAATGCAGGCTTGCTATCAGCGCCGACCACATGGTGGCGCTCACAGCAGGCCGGCATCAGTCTCAAGGACCTCTATGGTTACCATCCTGACGCATCGCCGACCCCCGATCATGTGACTGGGGTCGGCGATGCACTCATTTCTGGCCGCCCGGCCGGAAGCGGTAGTAAAATGCCGCTGTCAGCATATGACAGCGGCATTTAACAGGTTAATAGCAGCAGTTGAATCGCTATTTCACCCTCCGCTATTGCGCGGACATGTCAGCTGTACAAAACAGCTGACATGTCGCGGCTTTGATGTGGGCTCAGCACCGGAGCCCACATCAAAGGGGGAGACACGACATGCACGGTACTAGTACGGCGCATGTCGTTAAGGGGTAACACCATGGTAGAGTGGGGAGACATAATCTCCCTGCAGTACTGCTTTTTGTTCTGTAGACTGCTGGTCACTTGAAGTCTGCAGTCTATAGACCGGTGGAGAAGTCGATGCACACGCAGTGATGCTGTCATGCTGCGCCGGGACTCTGACATTCTGTGTGTGTGTTGGCGCGATGACAGCGCGTTTGTCCACCCAAGCCTCGTTGGTGGAGTTATCATGATCCTGCATTAGGTGAGTGCTTGAGTGCTGTGTATGATTTTTTTAAATTTTAATTAAAACTTGTGAGGGCATCATAAACAATGGGGAACCTGAAACAGTGGGGAGCCCTCATACTTTTTAGGGACTACTGTGGTGGCCCTTATGAAGTGTGAGTGCAGCGCCCCAGAGTCCTGGTCGTTGCAGTAATGTCGTTCTTCCACCAGGGGGAGCAATGTTACGTCTGATGGCACCAAAGGAGTTCACCCTGCCAGGTATCACAGCCACACACACTTCACACGCCGGCCACCAGGGGGAGCAAAAGGTTCTATCTATTAGGCCACTCCTCACATTTGGGTAAAGCTGGGGGTTGGTTAGGAAGTGAGGCAGAAGCTGACTGGAGGGAGAAGGAGATAGTCAGTCGGAGTTGGAGCCAGGAGAGGGAGAGAAGCAGACTGGGCTCGGCCCAGGGAACTCCTGTCAGGCAGACAGAGGAACAAGAAAGAACATCAGCGGCTCAGTAGGAAGGACACGGAACTGCGCCTGCAACCCATGCGGCAGCCTCCTAAGAACGGACAAGAAAGGAAGTGTGCCGTAGTGAGTGAGCACAGAAGTCATAGCAACAGGAGAAGCAGGCTGCCTCCATCTGAGCACAGATCCGGTGGCCGGAACACCGAGGGAGTAATAGACTCTACGCTTTACTTCAGAGACCGGCAGGGCAGTCGATTCCAAATTGGCTGTCCGACCTAAACACCTAAGCAGACAAGGTGGCAACGCGGAGGAGGGGCGTCTCTAGGGTCCCTATAAAATAGCCTCAGGCCACCACTGTCATATGGGTTATGTCCTATCCTTTTGGGGGACAGAGAGAGAGAAGTAACAAGAGTGAGGACCTTATGGTAGATAATGCAAGTAGGAACCTACTACGTTACTGTGCGCAAGGAAAAGGCTACTGATTTCCACCTGGATAAGGGGACTCTGGAATTGCCATCAGACCGGCCGGACTCTGCCTACTCTGTCATCCGGCACCCTGGACTGTGGATGCTGAAGCCTTCAGTAAAGGTAAAGAGACTGCACCCATTGTGTCCTCGTTATTCACCACGCCTTGCACCATCCACCATCACCATCTACACTTCTGGGAAGCCCTGGGAATATACTTCACCTGTGGGAAGGTATACCATCTAGCTGCCATTCCATCACCCCAGCGGACCCCTAAGCAGCGTCGGTCACCCTGACCAAATACCACAGGTGGCGTCACGAACACTATCGTTATCTACAAACTTTGCCTTTTATTGGGCGCCCCTCATAAGGCCACGGTCTGGGTTGGGCCACTGTGACATCCTCGCTGAGGGAACTGAAGGACCCGGTACCGAGTACCCCATTGCCCTCACGTGGGGGCGATTCATGGAGCCCATTATACATTTTGGGGGTTAATTTCGGGCCCATTGTACAGTACATGAGTGAAAGTGAGGGCCATTACACAGTTTGGGGCTAATGTGGGGCTCATTTTACAGCATACACTTTTGAGGCTAACGCATTTACCATTATACAGCGTGGAAGCTAATGTAGGAGGCTATTATACTGTGATTTGGCAGAGCAGTTGGCCCACAATACTGTGTATAGTGGAGCTGTGGGGCTATCAAATTGGGTATAGCGGAGCTGTGGGCACATGATACTGTGTGTATGGGAGCTGTGGGGACATCATACTCTGTATAAGGGAGCTGTGGGCCCATCATAATGTATATAGTGGAGCTGTACATTGGGGTACTTGGTGGACATTATTAAATGTTAAGTGGGCACATTATTTCTATAGGGGCACTCAGAGTATTGGGCGTGCAAAGGGGCAAAATGTAGACACTGTTTTCTTGGACATTTGCACAGGGCATTATTATTTTCCAGAGGGCAATTTTACCATCTAGAGCAGGTGTGGGTCATTAATTTTACCAGAGGGCCACATGAGAGACCGTGACCATTGTGGAAGGCCGAACCAATAGGCTGAAATTAATTATGCTCAATATTAATATTGATATTTTATAATTATAGATATTATTGATAATTTTATTAATGTTAATTGTATAACTTAATATTTAGCAGAATTAAGAATGCTGACATGCCCCTAGTCAGGAGACTGTGAACAGGAGATGTGAGCCCACCGAACCCTCCAAGTGTGCCCCGACGCGCGTTTCGCCCGTAAGCTTCTTCCGGGGGCGAAACGCGGAAGAAGCTTACTGGCAAAACGCGTGTCGGGTAGCACTTGGAGGGTTCGGTGGGCTCACATCTCCTGTTCACAGTCTCCTGAGGTTACCTTTGTCTGCAAGTAAGTGCCACATTATAAATAGCCGCATATTACCAGCGGGGCCAGATAATGGTACCATAGTGTCTTGGAACCTAGGTTTAATATAGGTAGTTTGCGGATATGGGTACCCTCAGTTTTGTTGTGTGATATATATGGTCCTTTAAGATAGGTGATTTTTCCCCACTATTAATAGAAATAGGACGTCAATATATCATCTCAAATAAGGCAGTGACAGTTATATACTGATTGAATTTTGTACAAAAAAGAAAATTGTTAATAGATATAGGTTTGAGCTCTACTTTTCCATTCCAATGGACACATATGTTTATTTATGTCTGATCTGTCTGTAGATGTTTTAATATTTTTTGTTAATAAAGAAATCAACCTTTTTAAATATATGTATATGGGTCTCTTCATGCGGCAAAATAATATAAGTCCGTAATTGGTAGAAAAATGAGCCCCACATAGCCTCCCCATATACTGCATGAGCACAGGTTTGGTTATCCTGTGAAGACTGTGATTTGTCCTATATAGAACTGCAGTAAATAGTATGTGATCAGATGCTGAAGGGACTGCAGCTGGGTTGAGAAATATCAGGTCCTTCAATGCAGGGGTATATGGAGCGCCCCCATGGGGCCGTGGGGTTCTTGGTACCGGGTCCTGCAGTTCACAGGGGGATGTCATGGTGGCTGACCCGGTCCGTGGCCTTGGGATGTCCGTGTAAAAGGGAAAGGTCTTTAAAGGGATAAAGTTTATGTTCATGACTCCACCTGTGGTATTCGGTCAGGGTGACCGACGCTGCTTTAAGGGGTCCGCTGGGATGATGTTATGGCAGCTAGATGGTATACCTTCCCACAGGTGAAGTATATCCCCAGGGCTTCCCGGTGTGTAGATGGTGGTATGGTGAGAGGCGCAGAGAAGAACGAGGACACAGGGTTGCAGTCTCTTTACCTTTACTGAAGACTTCAGCATCCACAGTCCAGGGCACCAGATCACAGGGCAGGCAGAGCCCGGCCGGTTTGGAGGCAAGTCCAGAGTCCTCTTTGTCCAGGTGGAAATCAATAGCCTTCCCTCATGCTGTAGTGGTGTAGTCCCTTACTGCCTATTGCTTCACATAAGGGTCTCACAGTTGCAATGTTTCGCTCTCTCTGTCCCCCGTATAGGATAGGACAATACCCGTAGGGACTCTAGCACGCCCCGACCTCTGAGGGGTGCCACCGTGCCTCCTGAGTGTAGGTGCGGACAGTTAACCTGCAATTAGCTGTCCTGCCGGTCTCTGGAGAAAAGCATAAAGGTCCTTACTCCCTCGGTGTTCTGGCTACCGGGATTCTGCGCCTCAGAAGGAGGCAGCCTGTGTAGGGCTGGTCCTCTTCTGGTATCCTCTCCTTTGCTCTGACTTCCTTCACACTCGCTGCAATACAGTTCTGCCTTCTGAATGTCTCTTTCTGGGAGCTGCAGCTCTGAGGGCATGCACAGCTCCTTTGACCGTCTGTCCTCCTCAGACTCTGGTCTGGAACTGAACTGAGCTGAGCTCAGCCAGCAACTAACTAACTTTTCCTACAGACTACCAGTTATATATATGGGGAGTGTTAGGAGTCGAGTTCCCGCTGCTGCACAGGGGGAATCTCGAGCCGTGTCTAGTGCGGTATCCCATTCTGCATCAACCGCAGTGGAGCCTGCTCAGCGGAGACGTCGGTCCCGGCGTCTCACTCAGCCTGATACTGTGCAAAGGGTTACTGCTGCCTTTCCAGGCTCTGCTGTTGTAGCCAGCACTGGTCAGCAGTGAGCAGGCTTTTCTGGGACTAAGTCCAGCTTTGCACACACTGAGCATGCCCAAGGTAAGACCTCTCTTTGGAGGTCAGGGGTCACATGCTCAGGAACTGTAGCAGCTATCATTGGTCCTCTAGGAAGGTCCTGAAGTTGCTCAGGTACTGTAGCAAACTTCCATTGGTTCCCTAGGAAGGTCCTGAAGCTGCTGCAGCTATAAAAGGTTTGCATGGCCGCACGGCCATGCGCTAGTATCACCTCATGTCATGAGCTTGTTAATTGTGGTCGCGCCTGTATGTGTGTGTTCAGGGACCCGGCTGAAATAATCCCCTAGAATACCGGCACCTCCTGTGAGGAGTGTTTGTATGCTTTTCTGGGTGCGTGACCGCTGACTGCCTCCAGCTCAGCAGTTAGCTGTGTTCCCCTGTGACACTAACAGGGCACAGCATCTTATTTCTAGCGACTCTGTGAAGTTAACAGAGTTCGCTTATACCGCCATATAGCGCCGCCATTTGCCAGCAGCAGGTTCCTCTCCTGCACGGTGGACCCCGGGTTGTGAACACACCTATTTATACATATACATATACAGTGGGGCAAAAAAGTATTTAGTCAGTCAGCAATAGTGCAAGTTCCACCACTTATAAAGATGAGAGGCGTCTGTAATTTACATCATAGGTAGACCTCAACTATGGGAGACAAACTGAGAAAAAAAAATCCAGAAAATCACATTGTCTGTTTTTTTAACATTTTATTTGCATATTATGGTGGAAAATAAGTATTTGGTCAGAAACAAAATTTCATCTCAATACTTTGTAATATATCCTTTGTTGGCAATGACAGAGGTCAAACGTTTTCTGTAAGTCTTCACAAGGTTGCCACACACTGTTGTTGGTATGTTGGCCCATTCCTCCATGCAGATCTCCTCTAGAGCAGTGATGTTTTTGGCTTTTCGCTTGGCAACACGGACTTTCAACTCCCTCCAAAGGTTTTCTATAGGGTTGAGATCTGGAGACTGGCTAGGCCACTCCAGGACCTTGAAATGCTTCTTACGAAGCCACTCCTTCGTTGCCCTGGCGGTGTGCTTTGGATCATTGTCATGTTGAAAGACCCAGCCACGTTTCATCTTCAATGCCCTTGCTGATGGAAGGAGGTTTGCACTCAAAATCTCACGATACATGGCCCCATTCATTCTTTCATGTACCCGGATCAGTCGTCCTGGCCCCTTTGCAGGGAAACAGCCCCAAAGCATGATGTTTCCACCACCATGCTTTACAGTAGGTATGGTGTTTGATGGATGCAACTCAGTATTCTTTTTCCTCCAAACACGACAAGTTATGTTTCTACCAAACAGTTCCAGTTTGGTTTCATCAGACCATAGGACATTCTCCCAAAACTCCTCTGGATCATCCAAATGCTCTCTAGCAAACTTCAGACGGGCCCGGACATGTACTGGCTTAAGCAGTGGGACACGTCTGGCACTGCAGGATCTGAGTCCATGGTGGCGTAGTGTGTTACTTATGGTAGGCCTTGTTACATTGGTCCCAGCTCTCTGCAGTTCATTCACTAGGTCCCCCCGCGTGGTTCTGGGATTTTTGCTCACCGTTCTTGTGATCATTTTGACCCCACGGGGTGGGATTTTGCGTGGAGCCCCAGATCGAGGGAGATTATCAGTGGTCTTGTATGTCTTCCATTTTCTAATTATTGCTCCCACTGTTGATTTCTTCACTCCAAGCTGGTTGGCTATTGCAGATTCAGTCTTCCCAGCCTGGTGCAGGGCTACAATTTTGTTTCTGGTGTCCTTTGACAGCTCTTTGGTCTTCACCATAGTGGAGTTTGGAGTCAGACTGTTTGAGGGTGTGCACAGGTGTCTTTTTATACTGATAACAAGTTTAAACAGGTGCCATTACTACAGGTAATGAGTGGAGGAAAGAGGAGACTCTTAAAGAAGAAGTTACAGGTCTGTGAGAGCCAGAAATCTTGATTGTTTGTTTCTGACCAAATACTTATTTTCCACCATAATATGCAAATAAAATGTTAAAAAAACAGACAATGTGATTTTCTGGATTTTTTTTTCTCAGTTTGTCTCCCATAGTTGAGGTCTACCTATGATGTAAATTACAGACGCCTCTCATCTTTTTAAGTGGTGGAACTTGCACTATTGCTGACTGACTAAATACTTTTTTGCCCCACTGTATATATACTTGGTGCGTTCCACCAACCCTAACATATTACTAGCGCCAGGGTCTGGCTTGTAAATGGCGGACAAACAGTAATCCTTGCAGTACATCCAGCAGCTGGAGGGTAGGTTGGCGGCTCTCGAGCGCTCAACCTCAGCTGTGGATGTTACCATAGTTGCTGTTCAGGCTGCTAGCGAGGCTGCAGCAACCTTGTCCACGGCCACCCCTGTTCTGACTCTATCTCGCCTCCCGCTGCCAGAAAAATTTTCTGGTGATAGTAAATCTTGTAGGGGTTTCGTGAGCCAGTGCTCTATACATCTCGAGCTCCTGGCCGCACGTTTCCCCACAGAGCGGGCAAAGGTGGGATTTATTGTGTCTCTCCTGTCGGACAGGGCATTGGAGTGGGCTATGCCGCTGTGGGAGCGTGGCGATCATGTGGTGCAGAGTGCTCCGCTGTTTCTGAACACTCTGAAACAGGTCTTTTTAGGGCCTCGAATCACCCATGATACAGCGCTCCAACTGTTGGCATTGACTCAGGGCTCGTCCTTGGTCAGCCATTTTGCCGTCCACTTCCGTACCCTAGCATCTGAGCTGGAGTGGTCAGATAAAGCCCTTATCCCTATATTTTGGAGGGGGCTGGCTGACCACGTGACGGACGCTCTGGCCTCAAGGGAGATTCCTGCCACACTGGAGGAGTTAATAGCTGTGTCCACCCGTATTGACCTCCGTTTTCACGAGCGGAGGTTAGAGCGGGCCCAGTGTAGGCAGAGGTTTCGGCTGGCTCCCACCTTCGCCAAACCTTTGGAATCTCCAGTCCAGGCCCCTGAGTCACATGAGGCCATGGAAGTGTCACGAGTGGGATCTAAATCCTGGACCGCTCCTGCACACAAGGACTGCCATGTTTGCCAGCAGTCAGGACATCTTGCCACCAGATGTTCACAGCAGTCGAGGAAACGTCAGCGTCTAGTGATAGTAGGTGGAGGTACACTAGACACAGTGACGTTTGCCTCCAAATTGTCTTTTAAGGGGACAATTACAATAGGCTCATTCACTCACTCGGTAGAGCTCTGCGTGGATTCTGGGGCGAAGGGCAATTTTATGTCTTCTGCCTTCGCCCAACGTCACGCAATTCCTCTAGTAATGCTAGCTCAACCAGTAACTGTACGAGTGGTGAATGGGTCAACACTGCCCTCACAGATAACACACCAGACCATCCCTTTCACTCTGTCCATGTCGCCATCTCATCAGGAGATAATATCTCTGCTCGTCATTCCTGAGGGAATTGATGAGATCCTGTTGGGTTTGTCTTGGCTACGGTATCACTCTCCTCATATTGAGTGGTCCACAGGCAGAATTTTAGGATGGGGTGAATCTTGTGGGGGTAGATGTCAGAGGGAAAGCGTTCAGGTTGTTACAACTGAGGTACCCGCAGATTTATCCTCTCTCCCCAAGCAATATTGGCCCTATGCGGACGTGTTCTCCAAAAAGGCTGCGGAGACTCTTCCGCCTCACCACCCCTATGACTGACCTATTGACCTCTTGCCTGGTGCTGAGCCTCCCCGGGGTTGAGTCTATCCATTGTCTCTCCCGGAGACGGAGGCAATGTCACAGTATATCCGAGAGAATCTGGCAAGAGGATTCATTAGGTAGTCAGTGTCATTTGCAGGGGCTGGGTTCTTCTTCGTACAGAAGAAGAGTGGAGAACTGCGTCCATGCATAGACTACAGGGGTCTTAACGCCATCACCGTTAAGAATAAGTACCCACTACCCCTGATATCTGAGCTTTTTGATAGGCTACGGGGAGGAAGGGTTTTTACTAAATTAGATCTGCGGGGTGCTTACAACCTGATTCGCATCCGTGAGGGGGACAAATGGAAGACGGCTTTTAACACCAGGGATGGGCACTATGAATATCTGGTGATGTCATTCGGGCTCTGTAATGCCCCAGCCGTTTTCCAAGACTTTGTAAATGTCATCTTCCGAGATATGCTTACCACCTCGGTCATAGTTTATCTGGATGATATTCTCATCTACTCTCCAGATATAGACTCCCACCGGATAGATGTTTGCAAGGTCTTCGACCTCTTATGGGCTAACTCCCTCTATGCCAAGTTGGAGAAGTGTGTTTGAGCAGGAGTCCTTGCCTTTCCTTGGTTATATTATCTCTGCCCAGGGATTGGCTATGTATCCTGCCAAGCTACAGGCTGTGATGGACTGGCAGAAACCCCATTCTCTCAAAGCAGTGCAGCGCTTTATGGGGTTCCTCAATTACTATCGCCAGTTCATTCCTCACTTCTCAACTTTGGTGGCTCCCTTGGTTGCCCTCACCAAGAAGGGGACAAATCCCAAGTTGTGGTCAGAGGAGGTCTCCAAGGCCTTTCTCTCGATTAAGTCACACTTTGCTAGCGCTCCCATCTCACATCGCCCCGATGTAGATAAGCCATTTATTGTGGAGGTGGATGCCTCATCCGTTGGTGCTGGAGCAGTCCTCTTCCAAAAGGATGCTCAAGGTCGGAAGCATCCTTGCTTCTTCTTCTCTAAGACATTTTCACCAGCGGAGAGGAATTATTCCATCCGGGACAGGAAGTTGCTAGCTATGAAGTTGGCTTTCTCAGAGTGGAGACATCTTCTGGAGGGAGCTCGCTTTCCCTTCCAGGTGTTCACAGACCACAAGAACTTGGTATATTTACAGACAGCCCAGCGGCTAAATTCTTGTCAGGCTAGATGGTCCCTGTTCTTCTCCTGGTTCCATTTCACCCTCCATTTTCTTTCCTGGGAGAAGAGCGTTCGTGCCGACGCTCTCTCTCGCTCTGTAGTGTCATCATCAGAGGAGGAAGAGGAGCCTCAGCTTATTGTCCCTCCAGAGAGCCTGAGAACTGTGGCTCCGGTTTCGCTAGAGTCTGTGCCCCCAGGCAAGACTTTCGTTCCATCTAATTTGCAACCGGAGGTTTTCTCTTTGGCTCACTCGTCCAGGGTGGGTGGACATTTTGGGACCAAGAGGACATCTGAGCTCTTGGCAAGGACGTACTGGTGGCCGCATATGGCTCGTGACGTCGGGGACTATATTCGGGCGTGTGTCTCCTGCGCCAAGAATAGGTCTCCTCGGCAATGGCCTGCTGGGCAACTTTACTCCCTGCCGTGGCAGACAGGCCCTGGGAGATGGTCAGGATGGACTTCGTTGTAGGCTTACCCAAGTCTTGTAGCTGTACAGTTATCTGGGTAGTCACCGACCATTTTTCTAAGATGGTGCACTTGGTTCCGCTTCCACAGTTACCTTCTGCACAGGCTTTAGCGGCGTTGTTCATTAAACATGTTTTCCGTCTACTTGGCATGCCTGACAAAATTGTCAGTGACCGATGTCCTCTGTTTGCATCTCGGTTCTGGAGAGAACTCTGTCGTTTACTCAGCTCTCTTCTGCTTATCATCCAGAGATGAATGGGTTGGTAGAGAGGGCCAACCAGACTCTGGTCACATACTTACGACATTTTGTCTCCGCCAGGCAGGATGACTGGGCATCTTTGCTACCTTGGGTGGAATTTGCTTTGAACAACGCCGTAGCCAACTCTACCGGGCAGACTCCTTTTCTCCTTAATTACGGCCAGCATCCGCGTGTTCCTGTGCCCATGCCCGTGTCATCCACCGATTCTAGGGTGGCAGACTGGGTGGTGGAGGCACGTGACATTTGGGAACGCACCCAGGATGCCATCCGGGCCTCCAAGGAGAGAATGAGGGTTTCTGCTGATGCACACCGGCGCCCTGCTCCGACCTTTGCTCCTGGCGACTTAGTGTGGCTCTCTGCCTGTAACATCAGGCTGCGAGTTGAGTCCACTAAATTTGCGCCTCGCTACATAGGCCCTTTCAAGGTTCTGGAACAGGTCAACCCTGTGGTCTACCGTTTGGCTATTCCTCCGCACCTTGGTATCACCGACACGTTTCTCTCTTAAAGCCCGTCTATTTGTCCCAGTTTTCTGAGTCATCTGCCGGGACATCGGGTTCATCCACGGATGAGTTTGAGGTGAATGCTATCATGGGGTGCAATGTGGTACGTGGCAAAAAATATTATCTGGTGGACTGGAAGGGTCACGGCCCAGAGGACAGAACTTGGGAACCTGTGGAACACATTCGGGCCCCGCTCCTCGTTGCAGCCTTTGAGCGTAGCGAGGCTCAGGGAGGGTAGGCCCTGGGGGGGGTAATGTTAGGAGTCGAGTTCCCACCGCTGCACAGAGGGAATCTCAAGCCGTGTCTGCTGTGGTCTCCTATTCTGCATCAGCCGCAGTGGAGCCTGCTCAGCGGAGACGTCGGTCCCAGCGTCTCACTCAGCCTGATTCTGTGCAAAGGGTTACTGCTGCCTATCCAGACTCTGCTGTTGTACCCTGCACTGGTCAGGGGTGAGCAGGCTTTTCTGGGACTAAGTCCAGCTTTGCACACACTGAGCATGCCCAAGGTAAGACCTCTCATTGGAGGTCAGGGGTCACATGCTCAGGTACTGCAGCAGCTATCATTGGTCCTCTAGGAAGGTCCTGAAGTTGCTCAGGTACTGTAGCAAACTTCCATTGGTTTCCTAGGAAGGTCCTGAAGCTGCTGCAGCTATAAAAGGTTTGCATGGCCGCACGGCCATGCGCTAGTATCACCTCATGTCATGAGCTTGTTAATTGTGGTCGCGCCTGTATGTGTGTGTTCAGGGACCCGGCTGAAATAAGCCCCTAGAATACCGGCTTCTCCTGTGAAGAGTGTTTGTATGCTTTTCTGGGTGCGTGACCACTGACTGCCTCCAGCTCAGCAGTTAGCTGTGTTTCTCTGTGACGCCAACAGGGCACAGCATCTTATTTCTAGCGACTCTGTGGAGTTAACAGAGTTCGCTTATACCGCCATATAGCGCCGCCATTTGCCAGCAGCAGGTTCCTCTCCTGCATGGTAGACCCCGGGTTGCGAACGCACCTATTTATACATATATATATACTCGGTGCGTTCCGCCAACCCTAACAGGGAGTGACCTAATAAATAGGAGCAAAAGCTCCCCCTGGTCGTCTGGAGTGTGAAATGTGTTGCATGTTTGTAGTACCTAGATGCAGTTATCCTTCCTTGCCTCCAAACGTAGCATCACTCTCCCCAAGAGGAAAGCAATACCGCTGTGATGACCAGGACCCTCGGGTACCGCACTCCCCCCATTAAATCCAGTATTCCTGGACTGGGAAAAGAAACAACAGTTACAGGTTAGCAAACAGACATACAAATTTTTGTAATGCTAGAAAACAAATTAATATGAACTGGTGCTTCCCTTTGTAGGAGGTGAGGACACTTGAACGCTGCATTAACTATTTACATTGTACGCATACTAGGGTTGAGCGAAACGGGTCGGCCACTTTCAGAAGTCACCGACTTTTGGCAAAGTCGGGTTTCATGAAACCCGACCCCTGTGTGGGGTCGGCCATGAAGTCGGCGATCTTCTGAATGTGGTATCGGAATTCCGATCCCGAGTTCCGATATGTTTGCAATATCGGAAATCGGTATCGGAATCCATATTTAATGTAAAATAAAGAATTAAATTAAAATATATCGCTATACTTACCCTCTGACACGCCCTGGTACTAACCGGGAACCTTCCTTCCTTCGAATCAGCGCTTGCAGGACCTTGCGGTGACGTCGCGGTGACATCACGCAAGGTCCTGCAAGCGCTGATTCGAAGGAAGGAAGGCTGCCGGAAAGAAGCCGGCAGCCTTCCTTCCTAAGAATCAGCGCTTGCAGGACCTTGCGTGACATCGTGGTGACGTCGCGGCTTGTGATTGGTCGCGCGAGCGGTCACATGGGCGGCCGCGCGACCAATCACAAGCCGCGACGTCACCGCGACGTCACCGCAAGGTCCTGCAAGCGCTGATTCGAAGGAAGGAAGGTTCCCGGTTAGTACCAGGGCGCGTCAGAGGGTAAGTATAGCGATATTTTTTATTTTAATTCTTTATTTTACACTTAAATATGGATCCCAGGGCCCGAAGGAGAGTTTCTGCTCCTTCAGACCCTGGGAACCATTGGAAACCCAATGCAATGCATTGGGTTTCGAGTTTCGGCCGACCCCGACCCCGACTTTTTTACAGGATCAACCGATTTCACTCGACCCGACTTTTGAAAAAGTCGGGTTTCGTGAAATCCGACCCGATCCTATAAAAGTAAAGGTCGCTCAACCCTAACGCATACTTTTACGAACAGGGAAATGTAACAAAACAATATAATTATTAACTAGCTATTAAGTGCCATGACCCTTATGTGTATACTATCTCTTAAGTGCAAAGTCTTTATTCAAGTACAAAGTTTTTGTCCAACCCCCGCGGGTTACTTTATTCTCTTCATTTTATCAAGAGTGCATCTGGATATCAGTGCTCAATATTAGCTATATTGTAACAGCATTCTAACTAAATTCAATCTTCCGCTTTCATTACTACATTAACTCTTTAATATAATCTGTCAAAGTGCAACAATTAAACATTCCCAGTAAGGGTTTCAACAATATTCAAGTCTTTTGAATGAGGTAGTGCAAAGTAGCAGTCAGATTAATATCCAAGTCAATTAAAGCTTTAGAAACAGCAGCAACAATGCGAGGGACCCGTCGGTAACCCTCAATGTTGGCCTTAGGCAGGCTACAAGGCGTGTATCCAGACCCGGAATCCTGCCGCGCCAGACCGTTTTTTCTTCAGGTCTCTGGAAAACAAAACACTTTCAAGCAACATTAGAAGTAGTCTCCTTAGAAGCAGTCTCTTTAAAAGCTTATTTTGTAAAACCAGTAGGAAGCACCTTTAAGAAGGTGCAAACAATTTACAAGACAGTTTGTGAATCATTCACCATCCATGATTCCAATGTTCTTTAAATAGAAGGTAACTGTGCAAAACACAGGATCCCTTTAACATGGGACCCCTTTAAGAAGAAACCCTGGTCGGGTTCAATACACATTAGCAGCAAAAAGGCAACAATGAACTATTTACAGTAATTTTTCACATTTCTAAATTACTTTAGCAGTTCTGGAGGTAGTACTGGCGGAGGCAGTCCCTCAGGATATGGGCGGCTACCAGGTACTACATAGTGTGTGCCTGCACTTCTGATGGAGGTTTGGGTGCCTATTGACCTCTGTTCCCCAACAGCTTGGGTGCAGGTGATGGCTGGTCCTGTAGCGACTGCAGTCTCTGTAGTGGTAATAGTACACACCATGGTCTTTGTAGTGGTGTGCAGGCAGGGGTAACAGTAGGAGTGGTGGTAGTTACAGCTGCTTTAGCACAAAGGGGCACTGTTACTGCATGAGGAGGCATGGCTGGTGTCTTGGGGCTAGACAGTCTTGTGATGGGTCTCTGTATTTGTGGACATTGAGAGCGAACCACCCTTTGGCGCCAAAGTGCCTGGTGTAGGTGAAGCGATCTCCTGGGTACAGATCCCTATCCGGGTGTCCTTCCCAAAGGTGGGACTCCACGTCCCTCCTATTAACAAAGACTTCAGCATAGAGTCCCTGCTCTTTGATGAAGCCCCAGCCTTCTTTCACATTAAAGGTCACCTCTATGCCCTGCTTAAGCGGGGCCTGGTTGACAAAGCGGTCCTTGTGGGCCTGGGCCTTGGCTTGCAGATCCCTTTTGTCAAAGGCTCTGCGCTGGGCCTGGTGCTCTTCCTCCCTTTCCTCCCATTAGCGGGTGAGCTGCCGCTGGTACTCGTCCCAGCTCATGACCTCCAAGGTTTCTCCCTCGCTCTCCTTCCTCCCAGGGAATCCCATGAGATCAGGGCCAGGATTGACCCAGCGGTAAATAGTCTTTTCAGCGTATACCTCCCCAGGTAAGTTGGCAGGTTGAATTGGGGCCTTTAGGAACTGCTCCATCCCCATAGGCTGTCCCATTGCCCCAGGTTTTGGATCCGGCTGGAGCCGTAGGGAGGTGGTACTGCATCAGGGGCCTATCAAGAGTTCGTCGGCTACCGGGGCAGGGCTGGCGTCCATACCTGCCGCTGCGGTATCTCCGGTGCCGGTCTGTCCTGTCGATGGCAGAGCCTGTTTGGCGGGAAGTGGTGCTGGAAGCGGTGCTGGTGAGTCTTCTGCGGGCATCGTCTGACACGTGGCCTTGGCGCTCAGCTGCATCTGTAGGAGCTGGTCGATGAGCTCTTCCACTCCGGACTGCAGGAATTCAGGGTCGACTGGTGATGCCTGGCCGCGGTGTCTTTCCCGGTGGCTGGGGGAGTCCTCTGCTTCCACCCCACGCTCTGGTTCTGGGCTGCTGGCCATGGCGTCCTCCACGCTGCTCCCTCTGTCCTGGTCTTTTTCCCGCTCTCTCCTCCGGGGGCGGTTCCTTCTTCTCGGTCTTCTCCCGCCATTTAGGATTAGAAGGCGGATCTCTACTGCTGACGGACACATCCTCAGAGTACAGAGATATTTGGACTGGGCGGCCATTATTTTTCGAGCTTCTCAGTTAGTTCCCGCCCACGATGGCACACCCTTTTTCTCCAGCGCTCCTCGTGGTGCTGTAATGGTGGCGGTTTTGGCGGCAAATCATGGCTCATTAGTTACACAGTCTTTTAGCACAAATCACGCTTAGGCACAGTTCTACCACAGTCTCTATGCGCACATGACCCGATTTTCAGGCTTTAGTAGATCCTGTTCATGAATCGTGACGCCAAAGTTGGAGCACCCCCATGGGGCCGTGGGGTACTCGGTACCGGGTCCTGCGGTTCACAGGAGGATGTCACGATGGCTGACCCGGTCTGTGGCCCTGGGACATCCGTGTAAAAGGGAAAGGTCTTTAAAGGGATAAAGTTTGTGTTTGTGACGCCACCTGTGGTATTCGGTCAGGGTGACCGACGCTACTTTAAGGGGTCCACTGGGGTGATGTTATGGCAGCTAGATGGTATACCTTCCCACAGGTGAAGTATATCACCAGGGCTTCCCGGTGTGTAGATGGTGGTATGGTGAGAGGCACAGAGAAGAACGAGGACACATGGTTGCAGTCTCTTTACCTTTACTGAAGACTTCAGCATCCACAGTCCAGGGCACCAGATCACAGGGCAGGAAGAGCCCGGCCGGTTTTGGAGGCAAGTCCAGAGTCCTCTTTGTCCAGGTGGAAATCAATAGCCTTCCCTCGCACTGTAGTGGTGTAGTCCCTTACTGCCTATGGCTTCACATGAGGTTCTCACAGTTGCGATGTTTTGCTCTCTCTGTCCCCCGTATAGGATAGGACAATACCCGTATGACTGGTGGCTTGAGGCTGTTTATAGGGACTCTAGCATGCCCTGGCCTCTGAGGGGTGCCACCGTGCCTCCTGGGTGTAGGTGTGGACAGGTAACCTGCAATTAGCTGTCCTGCCGGTCTCTGGAGGAAAGCATAAAGGTCCTTACTCCCTCGGTGTTCCGGCTACCGGGATTCTGCGCCTCAGAAAGAGGCAGCCTGTGTAGGGCTGGTCCCCTTCTGGTATCCTCTCCTTTGCTCTGACTTCCTTCACGCTCGCTGCAATACAGTTCTGCCTTCTGAATGTCTCTTTCTGGGAGCTGCAGCTCTAAGGGCATACACAGCTCCTTTGACCCTCTTTCCTCCTCAGTCTCTGGTCTGGAACTGAACTGAGCTGAGCTCAGCCAGCAACTAACTAACTTTCCCTACAGACTACCAGTTATATATATATATATATATAAAAAAATATATATATATATATATATATATATAGGGAGTGACCTAATAAATAGGAGCAAAAGCTCCCCCTGGTGGTCTGGAGTGTGAAATGTGTTGCATGTTTGTGATACCTGGATGCAGTTATCCTTCCTTGCCTCCAAACGTAGCATCACTCTCCCCGAGAGGAAAGCAATACCACTGCGATGACCAGGACCTTGGGGCGCTGCATATATATTATGATGTTCTGCAACAGCTGAGGTGTGTATTATGTATGATGTTCTGCTGCAGTTGAGGTGTATTGTAAGGTATTATAGCAGCTGAGGTTTGTATTGTGAGGTTCTGCAGCAGCTGAGGTGTGTATTATGAAATACTGCAGCAGCTGAGGTATTATGAGATTATTCAACCGTTGACATGTTTAGGGCTCATTCTCACTTGCGAGCAACTCGGATGAGTCTCGCATGGTTAAAACCCGGCTCTGCACCCGACACTCAGATCGGGTGCTTCACAGAATTTTACAATGTTGATCTGTAAAAATGAAAAATATTTATTTTTCCCACAAAAAATGTTGTTTTAACCCCAATTTTTTCATTTTCACAAGTTTAGCAGGAGAAAAGAGACCCAAAAATTTGTTGTGTAATTTTTCCTGTATATGTCAATACCCCATATGTTATAAAAAAAACTTTTTTTGAGGCACAGTGCAAAGCTCTGAAGAAGCACTATTGGAGTTCAGATTTTGCTGGACTGGTTTGAGGGTGCCATTGGTGTCACATTGGCAGAGACCCTGAGGTACAAGAACATCAGAAACCCCCATAAGAGACACCATTTTACAAAATACACCTCTCAACTTATTCAACTATGAGTGCAGTGATCATATTCACACCACCGGTATATCACAGAATTTAATACCATTGGGCAGTGAAGAAAAAATACTTCCATCTTTGCCACCAAAATGTTGTTTTGGCCCCAGATTTTACATTTTCACACTGGGAAATGGGTAAAAATGGCACCATAATTTCTCCCACAATTTCTCCTGAATGTAGAAATACCTCATATGTGGCTATCCAGTATTGCTTAGCCACACTGTGAGTCTCAGGAGGGACAAAGTGATTTTTTCCTCCTGGAGGGCAGATTTAGCTAGAATAGTATGCAGACTCCATTTACAGATCCTCTAAGTGCTAGGATAGCAGAATCCCTCCCTTAAGGGACCGCATTTTTGAAATGATAACCCTTTGAGAATTTATCTGCAGGTGAGGTGACGATTTTTACTCCATGGGTCTCTTCCAGAAGCAAGCACCAGCGGATGTTGCTGAGTAAAAATTGCAAACTCCTGTTGTAGTGACCAGTACGTTGTAGTGGCGAGTACGTTGTGCCCAGCTCATGCTTCTGGAGACCCACCTGTAAATGAGGCGTGTTCTCCTCGCTACAGGAATGCCAAACATGTGGACACTAACTGTGGTTTAGGCCCACTGGAGCTCAGAAAGGAGCGGGACATTTGGATTTGGAAGCGCAGAAT
Source organism: Ranitomeya imitator (assembly GCF_032444005.1). Taxonomy (NCBI): domain Eukaryota; kingdom Metazoa; phylum Chordata; class Amphibia; order Anura; family Dendrobatidae; genus Ranitomeya; species Ranitomeya imitator. The sequence continues at coordinate 514,024,706 of NC_091285.1, forward strand.
TTGCTGAATTTGTTTTGGGGGCAAGGAGCCAAAGAGCTTCTCCAGAGCCTTTGTGCTACCCGTAACGTGGAAGCCCCCTATATTTCCAATAACAAATGACGGACCTGAGTGGGGACTTGCTTTTTTTTGTGGATTGATTTGAAGCTTTTGTTAAGAACATTTGACATAACATTGGAGATCACATTTATCCAGCGCTCTACGCTGAGCACCTATATTGGGATTTCCATATAAATTTCTGAGTGACGTGATTCAGATGAAACCCCCGAGGGATCCGTTCACTATATCGAGGCAGCAGAGTTACTCTGGAGTCCGTCTAGCCTCTGTTCAGTGGTGTCCTATTTTCAGAGGTGCACAAAACTGTGGTCAACTTCAGTTTTATGCATGCCTAAAAAGACTGACACCACCAGATCATAGGCAGCCACACGGCATCCACAGTGCCTCAGTCTGCCTCATTATAGGGAATCTTCTGTCAGGGGTTCCGCCTGAACCATGTATTTCAAAGATTTGCATGGAAGCCCCACTGTAAGCTCTCAGCACAGGATAGATGTGAGCCAAGACTTACTGCAATCTATTCTGGGAGGAAGAATTAAGAAATCATCAGCAGGTGAACAAATGTTTTCATTTATTTTTACGCTGTTCTTCATGCAGTATAAGTGATTAGATGACTTTATTCTTCAGGTCGGTGCGATTACAGTAATACCAGATTTACATCGGGTTTTTATGTTTGGCTGATGTCACACACTAAAAACACTTCTTATTGCAAAAACTAGTTTTTTGCATCACCATATTTTGAGATCTATAGTTTTCCATATTTCTCCCGACAGAGTCTTGTGAGGGCTTGTTTTTTGCAGGACGAGTTGATATTTTTATTGGTACCACTTTTGGGCACATGACATTTTTTGATCGCTTTCTATTCTGATTTTTGTAAGGCTAAATGAAAACAGCAATTCAGGAATTGTTTTTTTATGCCGTCCCACGTGCGCAAAAATTGATAAGGCAGCTTTATTCTTCGGATCAGTACTATTACAGTGATACCACATATACTCTTTTTTTGTTCTGCACTTTTACATAATAAAAACTATTTTATAGAAAAAATAACTGCACTGATGGAGTTGTGTGGCAGCTTGTTTTTTTTCACGAGAAGAAGACATTTTCAGAGTTACCATATTTATTTACATTTGTCTTTTTTGTCACGTTTCATTCCACTTCTTGTTTGGTGATATGATGATAGAGCATCGTTTTTTGTGATGGTTTTATAGGTCGGGTCATTTATGGGAACAATATATTTTTATTTTTGTATTATTATTCTGTGATTTAAAAAAATATATATTTTTTTTACTTTTCTTTCAATTTTTTTTACTTTATCCCACTATGGGAATTTCACTTTTTTCAGACTGATCGCTCAAAAAGCATAGTAATGCAGGAGCTTTCCTTTACCTTATTACTGACTGTGCTGCACTGACAGACAAACTTCCTACATCATGCTCTGTGCATGATTTAAAAAGTTTGCTAGCTGTTGTGCCCCGGATGTCGTCATGATGACGTCGGATTGGATTACCATGGCAATGATCGGGCCCCTGCGACGTTATCGCAGGTGCGCCAATTGGAGGGCAGAGGAGCTTCCTCCCCCAGCATTTAGCTGGTTAAAGTGCCTGGAGTGTCAAGTACTGAGTGCCAGGTGTCAACTGTCAGAATCAGCTGGCACCCGGCGGCGGTCACATGACTATGTTCTTCCTGAGCATGACGTATATATACTGCAAATGTCGGGAAGGGGTTAATATATTAAATCATCATATTATATAGCACTGTGTACTTACAATTCATCATTTTGCCCTTATACCCAACTAATTCTTCTCTTCGCCATTAGGACTATGACATCACATGATTAATTACTGACTAGCTGAATCCTTCTAAGCTCTATGTAGAATCATGAAGTCTGTCTTCCCTGTATGAGTCACAAGTGACTGCAATAGTGGTATGGGAGAAGAGGGGGTTGTATATGGTGATGATTTATGAAGATTTCCTCTTTCTACATAGAGTAAACAAAAGAGAAGAATTAACTGTATAGAAAGGCAAAAAGCAATTGTAAGTACACAGTGCTATATAATATATATAATATGATTATTGCAATGTATTAAACTTGGAAGGGAGGAGTGCTTCTTTAAGGAGATTTGTTTATACAGTATGTAAAAAATATAGACATTTGTTGGTTAGTTGTGGTTTGTGCAAGGTGACAATCACTAACTTTTCCGACCACACTTTTGACAACCCAAGATTAGTGGACTAGATACCATTGTCCATAAGGAATGGGCTATGATTCCTCAGGAACACTGTCAGAAGCTACTTTCTAACAATGTTTCATGTTTGCAGCAGGTTATAAGAGCAGAAGTGCTCAGTTTAGTACTCTAATGAGTGCTATAATTGCTTGTCACAAAGAGGATGAATCATTATGAGGCCGAAGTAGTTGTTAAAAGTGGCATTTTCGCTGAATTTGGAGAAACCTCTTGTTATATTAGTTGCGTGGAGCTTTTAAAATGTTCTTGTTTCATTGGGTTATTGCAAATGGTAGAAAGTTTGTACATTTTGCTAATAAACAAAATTTGCAATGGGGGTTAAATAATGACTGCATGACTTAATGATATATGCTGAAATGGGACTTCACTGGAAGTCAGTAGGTGGGACAAAATATAACACTTGCATCAGGGTCCGTAGACATTGGCCATTATTACTTCTCTACTGAATGATGCTACTATAAATATATAAATGTGCTACTAGCTTCTATCAATGTTGTAAATCTATAAATGTTTATAAATGTTTTTAATCTATAGGGAACCAATATTAATCGAAATTCAGTCGGTATAATATCCAACATCTTGTGCAAATGATCAAATGTTGGAATGTGATTTCATATATGTCGCTTGGTATATTGGTAAAGTAAATGCAAAAATCCATCCAGATTACAAATCCACTTTATAAATATTCACTGAGGAGCACATGTAGAAGTTATTTGCCCCTCTGGAAACTGGAAGAGCTTACTGCTACCATAAGGATAATTTTGCATCTATGCTATGAAAAGTATGTACTCTAATGGGTTTAAGATAAAACATTTTGTTCACTATTTTATGTTTAGATTTCTATTTTTACAATTATATGTTTATATTTCTTCTGCAAACATTTCAATGTATTTTGAATTGCTTACATTTTTTGTGTTTTTTTATCCCTATAAAAGAACAATGTCTTCCCTTTTTGATTTTCAATTCAATGGTAAATGTCACCTGCCTACCGCTTGAAGGGAACCTGTCACCAGAAAAAATGCTATTAATCTGCAAATATGGGTTAATCTGCATTTTAACAGCGTTATTAACCTGCCTGGCGCCCGCACTTAGCTGAACGCTGAGCTGGAAAAATGAACTTTATTCCCCACGCAGTGATCAGGTTCCAGTCATTGGGGCAGCGCCAGGGCTGGTTCAGTCACTGTCTGAGTACACAGTGAGGGTAAGTGTCCACGTTCAGGATGGCCGGCACTTTGGACAGAGCGGAAAACTTGCTCCGCCTAAAGCTCCGCCCCCTTCTGGAGACGCGATGATGCCGGATGTGTTCATTACACACATCTGGAATCATCGCACCCCACACATAGGGCCCTGTGTTTTTCCTTGCAGCGGCGCAGCGTCGCCGCAATGTAAACGGACATGCTGCGATCTAAAAAGACGTGCCGCATGTCCAGAATCGCAGGGCCGCCGGATGCGTGTTACCACGCATAGTGGAGACTGGATTTCATAAAATCCCTTCCACTATGCTGTAACATCTGGATGCTGCGGATTGAACGCTGCGGCTCCACGCAATGTTCAATCCGCAGCTAGTCCGGATGTAAAACGGCCCGTGGACACATACCCTGAGGCAGCTGTGACCATACCCCAGAGAATCCTGACTGGCAGCCGATCCCAATTCAGCCTTGGCTGAACCTACGCTGGTGTCGCCCCCATGACTGAAGCCCGAATGCTGCCAGGGAAAATGAAGATCATTTTATTCCCACATCATACGGCTAATGGCGGGCACCGGGCAGGTTAATAACACTATTAACCTGCAGATTAACCCGATATCTGCAGGTTGATAAAGTTTTTTCTGGTGACCGGTTCCCTTTAACTTACATGACGGAAACACAGTTATGAAATCATAGCATTTTTTTTCTGAACAAACATGTGGGGTATCGGGGTCTCAGGGGTTATCTGACAAAAAGAGAGTAGAGGGTTCAAAGTTGGGTACCTGACTTTAACCCTCTTCATTACAGCTGCTTACCTGTCTGCAAGTCACAGCAGCTTACCGGAGTAATCTGTGTGATGTCACTTGAGGGGACAATGGTTCCCCTAATTTAACACACTTGTAATGTCACATCATGTAGATAAGTTGCATTTCTACTTCTGCATCCACTAATACTAAATTTTCACATCTCAATGTTTGGAATTTTAATAAAACAGAATACAAGCAAGCTAGCTTGCTCTAATTTGTTAGATCTAGATTAGCCATTGTGAATGATTTATGGTGGGTGCTGAACCAAAAATGTCAAGGAGTTTTGGGAACAACCTCCACATACCTGAAATACTAAATAATTTTTTCAGCAAACACATGATGAAAAACTCCCCCTTATAAATGTGAAAGAAAACAAGGAAATATATAAAATGGATGCTCAATTTTATCAGTGTCCCCTAAGCCTTATGAAGACATTTATTAGACTAAACTAAGCTAAGTGCTAATTTGAGGCAAAAACAGAAACGTACTTTTAAAACAACTTAATTATTTATTAGCTGAGAATATTTCCATATACTACAGATGAGTTGAGTTGTCCAATCACTTGATGAGCGTATTGATATAATCAATGCACCTCAGGGGATGGTGCACTACTTAAAATTGCAATAGATACATGTTATACTCCTCAACTTTGAAACTGCAACACCATGAAGGAAAAGTTATGCAATTATGGAAATCACAGGATCACTAGACGGACACCCCCGTAAGACGCTTTTGCGAAACGGCGTAGGGGTTGGGGAGTGCAGCTGTCATGGTATTCTGAAGGTTCTGGTCCTGGTCTTCGTGCTGGTGATCTCTTCAGGCGGTGCACATGTTTTTGGATCCCATTAACTTCACTATGTTTTGAGCAACACATTAGCTGTATAGCACTGTGTCTGTGTATATATATATAGGTTCATCAATAACTAGCATTTTCATCATTAACACCATGAGGAATCATATGCACCTTGTACATCTTCAGAAGCTTTCCTTTTTTCTCTTGGACCCTTCATGTAAACGTTATTTATTTAGTCTGCTGCTCTTTGGAGGCTCTATGCACTTTTATTTACTTTTGAAAATTCAGCAGCATGGTACTTTTAGAAGTGCGGTCTATATAATAAGTATTATTTATTTTTTTTGTATATTTTTTCTCCTTGCAACTTACATGTGACCTTCTATACACCCAGCCCACAATTTGCACCTCCCTCTTTTGGAGGCCTTTCCCACCCTGTTTTTTATGGTTTTACATCTACTGTTATGTCAATAAAGATTATGTTTTTATTAACAAGCTGGAATCACTTTTGTTTCTGCTGGCGGCATTACCATTGCCGTCAGAGATAGTGTGTTTTCAAAGATGAGTTAAGTTGTCCGAACACTTGATATAATCAATACTCCTCAGGGGATGCTGCAATACTTGAAATTGCAATAGATACAGGTTACACTCCTCAACTTGGAAATGGCAGCACCAAGAATGAAAAGTCATGCAATTATGGAAATCATGGGATCACTAGATGGAAAGAAAATTTTCATAACAATTCAATTTATGAACAGCTCCATACACTCTTTGTAGAAATGGCCATACCACTGGTTCCACTACCAAATCTATGTAATACTGAGTGGTTAGTGTAACTGAAATGAAAACTAGAGGGGTCTGGCTACCATATATCACAATCCTGGGAGTAGGACTTTTGTAATGCACTATCATGAAGTCTTCTTCATGGCTCTACCCACGTGGCCGCAATGTGAACAATTCAGTACCGCAAGTGAAATTGGATGTCACATACCAAGTGTACATTGTCAACACAATCCATCAAAAGGCGTTTGCATAACATTGGGCTACAAGCAGCTACAGGTGTTCAATTAACCTCCTGTCACTTCTCTCAAAGGCTATCATGGTTCAGAGCAACATGGCAATGCAGGCTGAAATGGAGGTCTATCTTCTTTAATGATGACCCATGTTTTTGCCTTAGATGCAAAGATGGCCAGAGATTAGTCTAACACAATGTGGGCAACAGCATGAAGAGACTATCACAAAGGAATATAAAAATAATCAAGTAGATTTTTTTAACATGCTAACACCAGGCCACATGTTGTCCATGCTACTGTGAGTAGGCTGCATAGCCAGAATCTGTTAACATTATTGGTCAGCAATTTCAAAGGGAGCTGCCAGCAGCGGAACGTGATGATTTTCATGTCCAAGTTGATTCAGCGTTGCGGGACATTCCTCAGACAACAATAAATAACCTCATTAATACATGCAAGTTGTGTAAGTATTTCTGATCTGGGTGCTTGATACTGGATAAATTCAGATGTTTTGAAAATTTACATATCATTAACATGACTATCAATTCTGTTTTTTCAATAATTCCACAACTTTTCCATTTTGATGCTGTAATTACACGGCTGAGGAGTGTATGATTTCTATACCTTTTTAAGTGTAGCTAATCTGTATTTAGAGATAGCATCTCTGCCCCAATGGCTATACTCTGAAACTCTGAATAAAACAACAAAGGAGCTGACACCAAGTAAATTTATATTGTGTCAGCCACACAACTAGATACTGACTTATATATCATTTTTTAGTTGATCACTAGACATCCACATTAAAGCGAGTCTGTCAGCACAAAATGACTATTCAAACCACTTAGAATTGAGAGTCCTCAGTGGTTGATACATTTTAATGGCTAACTGAAAAGATGGTAACAAATTGCAAGCTTTCGAGACTACTCAGGTCTCTTCATCAGGCAAAGACTAAAAGAAATTCTGAAGAATCACATATTTATGCACAACATAGCACAGAAAAAAAAAGGAAAAACCATGGATAAGACAGGTGACATGAAGCAGAATTACCATGAGTGATAAACAGTTATGTCCATAAATATTGGGCCAGTTCTTAGATAAGGATTGTTTTATTGTCCTCTGATTAGGGTCTCTGGGGTGATGACCCCTCATAGTCTGAGGGGCAAACCACAAAATCTTGTTGGAGACACATACCAAATGTGCAAATTCGATGCTGAATTTGACAGAAATTGCTCTTTTTGCAAATATGCTAATGAGCTGAGCGAGCTGCAGGGTGCACCATTGGGGGTGACCAAAGTGTTCAGTCCATCTTCTTACTAACTTGTTTTCATCTATTTCTGCCTTCCTCTTCCATGATTAAACACTCTGGTATTAGAAGATAGATGGGGAAACAATTAGGTATATGGCAAATGCAGCAACAGATTTGGTCACTAAAGGTGACAAGGTGCTGTGCTTAGTTTAAACATTTTTATTTGAAATTAATTTTGATAGACAGCCCTTTAAACAATGTGGATTATGTCATGATATACATGAACAGGAACTTTACTAGCTTTTTTAATGCACGACTGGCTTTTTTTTTTATTTCAGAGCTGGAGTAGCATCACTAATTCATATTCTCTGCCCTTAGCAATATAATTACCAGCCACCGTCTTCTTCTGTTCTCAGCGCCGCTCCAGTTAACTTCTGCTATTGTGACCTGCTGGATCACTCCAGTGTTTCTTTGGCAAGCCAGAAGTCACTACTCAATGAATGTCTATAAGATAAAGAATTAATATTTCATAGACTTACATTCAGAGATTGTAACCGTTACCTCTGAGTTCCGGACAGTCAAGAGATGCAGTCACAAGATGGCGGAGCTGGACCGGAGCATTGCAGGGAAGAGTGGAAGACTGCGGCTGGTAAGTATTTAATTTTTTAACTAGGGGCAGGGAACATGAATTAGTAATACCAGTCCAATGTTGAAATAGAAAAATAGAAAAGATGCCAGAGTGGTGCTTTAAGCTAGGAAAACACTACCTAAACAACTGGTATTAACCCCTTCATGACCCAGCCTATTTTGACCTTAAAGACCTTGCCGTTTTTTGCAATTCTGACCAGTGTCCCTTTATGAGGTAATAACTCAGGAACGCTTCAACGGATCCTAGCGGTTCTGAGACTGTTTTTTCGTGACATATTGGGCTTCATGTTAGTGGTAAATTTAGGTCAATAAATTCTGTGTTTATTTGTTATAAAAACGGAAATTTGGCGAAAATTTTGAAAATTTCGCAATTTTCACATTTTGAATTTTTATTCTGTTAAACCAGAGAGTTATGTGACACAAAATAGTTAATAAATAACATTTCCCACATGTATACTTTACATCAGCACAATTTTGGAAACAAAATTTTTTTTTGCTAGGAAGTTATAAGGGTTAAAATTTGACCAGCGATTTCTCATTTTTACAACGAAATTTACAAAACCATTTTTTTTAGGGACCACCTCACATTTGAAGTCAGTTTGAGGGGTCTATATGGCTGAAAATACCCAAAAGTGACAACATTCTAAAAAATGCACCCCTCAAGGTACTCAAAACCACATTCAAGAAGTTTATTCACCCTTCAGGTACTTCACAGCAGCAGAAGCAACATGGAAGGAAAAAATGAACATTTAACTTTTTAGTCACAAAAATTATCTTTTAGCAACAATTTTTTTATTTTCCCAATGGTAAAAAGAGAAACTGAACCACGAAAGTTGTTGTCCAATTTGTCCTGAGTACGCTGATACCTCATATATGGGAGTAAACCACTGTTTGGGTGCACGGCAGGGCTTGGAAGGGAAGGAGCGCCATTTGACTTTTTGAATGAAAAATTGGCTCCACTCTTTAGCGGACACCATGTCACGTTTAGAGAGCCCCCGTGTGCCTAAAAATTGGAGCTCCCCCACAAGTGACCCCATTTTGGAAACGAGACGCCCCAAGGAACTTATCTATATGCATAGTGAGCACTTTAAACCCCCAGATGCTTCACAAATTGATCCGTAAAAATGAAAAAGTACTTTTTTTCACAAAAAAATTCTTTTAGCCTCAAATTTTTCATTTTCACATGGGCAACAGGATAAAATGGATCATAAAATTTGTTGGGCAATTTCTCCTGAGTACACTGATACCTCACATGTGGGGGTAAACCACTGTTTGGGCACATGGTAAGGCTCGGAAGGGAAGGAGCGCCATTTGACTTTTTGAATGAAAAATTATCTCCATCGTTAGCGGACACCATGTCGTGTTTGGAAAGCCCCTGTGTGCCTAAATATTGGAGCTCCCCCACAAGTGACCCCATTTTGTAAACTAGACCCCCCAAGGAACTTATCTAGATGCCTAGTGAGCACTTTAAACCCTCAGGTGCTTCACAAATTGATCTGTAAAAATGAAAAAGTACTTTTTTTTCACACAAAAAATTATTTTCGCCTCAATTTTTTCATTTTCACATAGGCAATAGGATAAAATGGATCATAAAACTTGTTGGGCAATTTCTCCCGAGTACGCCGATACCTCATATGGGGGGGTAAACCACTGTTTGGGCACATGGCAGGGCTCGGAAAGGAAGGCGCGCCATTTGACTTTTTGAATGGAAAATTAGCTCCAATTGTTAGCGGACACCATGTCGCGTTTGGAGAGCCCCTGTGTGCCTAAACATTGGAGCTCCCCCACAAGTGACCCCATTTTGGAAACTAGACCCCCCAAGGAACTTATCTAGATGCATATTGAGCACTTTAAACCCCCAGGTGCTTCACAGAAGTTTATAACGCAGAGCCATGAAAATAAAAAATAATTTTTCGTTCCTCAAAAATGATTTTTAGCCTGGAATTTCCTATTTTGCCAAGGGTAATAGGAGAAATTGGACCCCAAATGTTGTTGTCCAGTTTGTCCTGAGTACGCTGATACCCCATATGTGGGAGTAAACCACTGTTTGTGCACACGGCAAGGCTCGGAAGGGAAGGCACGCCATTTGGCTTTTTAAATGGAAAATTAGCTCCAATCATTAGCGGACACCATGTCACGTTTGGAGAGCCCCTGTGTGCCTAAACATTGGAGATCCCCCATAAATGACCCCATTTTGGAAACTAGACCCCCAAAGGAACTAATCTAGATGTGTGGTGAGGACTTGGAACCCCCAAGTGCTTCACAGAAGTTTATAATGCAGAGCCATGAAAATAAAATAAAAAAATATTTTCTCAAAAATGATCTTTTAGCCTGCAATTTTTTATTTTCCCAAGGGTAACAGGAGAAATTTGACCCCAAAAGTTGTTGTCCAGTTTCTCCTGAGTACGCTGATACCCCATATGTGGGGGTAAACTACTGTTTGGGCACATGCCGGGGCTCGGAATTGAAGTAGTGACGTTTTGAAATGCAGACTTTGATAGAAGGCTCTGCGGGCGTCACGTTGCGTTTGCTGAGCCCCTTATGTGGCTAAACAGTAGAAACCCCCCACAAGTGACCCCATATTGGAAACTAGACCCCGAAATGAACTTATCTAGATGTGTGGTGAGCACTTTGAACCCCCAAGTGCTTCATAGAAGTTTATAATGCAGAGCCGTGAAAATAATAAATACGTTTTTTTTCCTCAAAAATAATTATTTAGCTCAGAATTTTTTATTTTCCCAAGGGTTACAGGAGAAATTGGACCCCAAAAGTTGTTGTCCAGTTTCTCCTGAGTACGCTGATACCCCATGTGTGGGGGTAAACCACTGTTTGGGCACACGTCGGGGCTCAGAAGGGAAGTAATGACTTTTGAAATGCAGACTTTGATGGAATGGTCTGCGGGTGTCACGTTGTGTTTGCAGAGCCCCTGGTGTGCCTAAACAGTAGAAACCCCCCACAAGTGACCCCATTTTAGAAACTAGACCCCCAAGGAACTTATCTAGATATGTGGTGAGCACTTTGAACCCCCAAGTGCTTCACATACATTTACAATGCAGAGCCGTGAAAATAAAAAATCATTTTTCTTTCCTCAAAAATGATGTTTTAGCAAGCATTTTTTTATTTTCACAAGGGTAACAGGAGAAATTGGACCCCAGTAATTGTTTCGCAGTTTGTCCTGAGTATGCTGGTACCCCATATGTGGGGGTAAACCACTGTTTGGGTACACGTCGGGGCTCGGAATTGAGGGAGCACCATTTGACTTTTTGAATACAAGATTGGCTGGAATCAATGGTGGCGCCATGTTGCGTTTGGAGACCCCTGATGTGCCTAAACAGTGGAAACCCCTCAATTCTACCTCCAAGACTAACCCCCCCACACACCTAACCCTAATCCCAACTGTAGCCATAACCCTAATCACAACCCTAACCACAACCCTAATTCCAACCCTAACCCTAAGGCTATGTGCCCATGTTGCGGATTCGTGTGAGATTTTTCAGCATCATTTTTGAAAAATCCGCGGGTAAAAAGCACTGCGTTTTACCTGCGGATTTTCTGCGGATTTCCAGTGTTTTTTGTGCGGATTTCACCTGCGGATTCCTATTGAGGAACAGGTGTAAAACGCTGCGGAATCCGCACAAAGAATTGACATGCTGCGGAAAATACAACGCAGCGTTTCCGCGTGGCATTTTCCGCACCATGGGCACAGCGGATTTGGTTTTCCATAGGTTTACATGGTACTGTAAACCTGATGGAACACTGCTGCGAATCCGCAGCGGCCAATCCGCTGCGGATCCGCAGCCAAATCCGCACCATGTGCACATAGCCTAATTCTAAAGGTATGTGCACACGCTGTGGAAAACGCTGCGGATCCGCAGCAGTTTCCCATGAGTTTACAGTTCAATGTAAACCTATGGGAAACAAAAATCGCTGTACACATGCTGCAAAAAAACTGCACGGAAACGCAGCGGTTTACATTCCGCAGCATGTCACTTCTTTGTGTGGATTCCGCAGCGGTTTTACAACTGCTCCAATAGAAAATCGCAGTTGTAAAACCGCAGTGAAATGCGCAGAAAAAACGCGGTAAATCCGCCATAAATCCTCAGCGGTTTAGCACTGCGGATTTATCAAATCCACAGCGGAAAAATCCGCAGAGGACCAGAATACGTGTGCACATACCGAAACCCTAACCCTAGCCCTAACCCTAGCCCTAACCCTAGCCCTAGCCCTAACCCTAACCCTAACCCTAACCCTAGCCCTAACCCTAGCCCTAACCCTAGCCCTAACCCTAACCCTATTCTAACATTAGTGGGAAAAAAAAATTCTTTATTTTTTTTATTGTCCCTACCTATGGGGGTGACAAAGGGGGGGGGGGGTCATTTATTATTTTTTTTATTTTGATCACTGAGATATAATCTATGTCAGTGATCAAAATGCACTTTGGAACGAATCTGCCGGCCGGCATTTTGGAAGATGGCGGCGCCCAGGGAGAAGATGGACGGACCCCGGCAGGATCAGTAAGTATGATGGGGTGGGGGGAGCACGGGGGGGGATCGGAGCATGGGGGGTGGATTGGAGCGCGGGGGGGTGGAACGGAGCACGGGGGGGTGGAACGGAGCACGGGGGGATGGAACGGAGCACGGGGGGTGGAACGGAGCACGGGGGTGGATCGGAGTGCAGGGGGGGTGATTGGAGCACGGAGGGGTGATTGGAGCACGGGGGTGAGCGGACAAGAGCACGGGGGAGCGGAGCACAGGACGGAGGGGAGCCGGAGCAGTGTACCGGACAGATCGGAGGGCTGGGGGGGGGGGCGATCGGTGGGGTAGGGTGGGGGCACATTAGTGTTTCCAGCCATGGCCGATGATATTGCAGCATCGGCCATGGCTGGATTGTAATATTTCACCAGTTATAATAGGTGAAATATTACAAATCGCTCTGATTGGGAGTTTCACTTTCAACAGCCAATCAGAGCGATCGTAGCCACGGGGGGGTGAAGCCACCCCCCCTGGGCTAAACTACCACTCCCCCTGTCCCTGCAGATCGGGTGAAATTGGAGTTAACCCTTTCACCCAATCTGCAGGGACGCGATCTTTCCATGACGCCACATAGGCGTCATGGGTCGGATTGGTACCGACTTTCATGATGCCTACGTGGCGTCATGGGTCGGGAAGGGGTTAACAATGTCACATATGATAACAGTTACATATGTGTTGAATTTTCCATCTCCTTAGTAGAGATGAGTGGTGTTCGATTCGAACTGTTCGCCAATTTCAAATTCGAGCTGTTTTGGGCGGTGTTCGAGTCGTTCGCCGAACTCGAACAATTTGCTTAAAATTCGGCTGTTCGAGGGGGGGGAGGCGGGGGATAGATCTGTGCTGAAATAATGCCGATCTCCTTTTTTTTTTTCTTTCCCGCATTTACAGTGGGGTGGTGCAGTCTCTCAGCCTATCAGCAGTGCACACACACAGCAAAGTGCATGTGATGCACACATGCAAGGGCATGTGTCATTGGCTGTGTATGTCACATGTCCTTGCCCTATAAGAACCAGCCATTTTCCCCGTCGTCACCATTTCCTCACTGCTGCAGCTTAGTGTTAGATGGCACCGCTGCTGCTGTGGGTGCTATACAGTCTAAGAGTGTTAATTGCGAGCGAATTTGCACTTAGATAGAGAGAGATAGGTTTAGGGAGTCGGGACTAGTTGTAATATCAGCCCTTTTCAGGGTAGGTTTCAGCAGTTCAAAGCACTTTTTGCCAGGCAGGTCTGTGCCAGTGCTGTGCAAGTGTTTGTCACAGCATTTGGTGTAATCTAGCTCAGCCAATCCTTTTGGGCTGGTAGCACTGTTTGGTAGTCATCCGAGTAGCCCGCCTGTGAAGTTAGCTACACCGCCTGTGTATCTAATAATTTTTGACTGCATTTAACCCAGTAAATCCTTTTGGGCTTAGTAGCAGTTTCTGCACGTGAGCGGAGTAGCCCGCCTCTGAAGCTAGCTACACCGCCTGTGTATCTAGATTTTTACTGCATCTAACCCAGTAAATCATTTTGGGCCTACTAGCAGTGTCTGCATGTCAGCGGAGTAGCCCGCCTGTGAAGCTAGCTACACTGCCTGTGTATTTAAATTTTTACTGCATCTAACCCAGTAAATCGTTTTGGGCTAGTACCACAGTTTGGCTACTCAGCTCTGCTCGGTTTCCATCCATCATTTTTTTGCACCAACAACTGCAGAGTTGCCAATTAGTTAAGCATCAAAATGAGTGGCAAAAGGCCTACTGCTGGTGGAAAGGGGAATAGGCGAGTTGGAAAGGGAAAAAAAGGTTGTGTCCGTGGGGTAGGTGGTAAAGCAACAGTAACATCTGCAGAAGAAAGATCATCTTCCAGCCAAAGTAAGATGTCTACTTCTTTTCATAGACAATCTGATATGATCCCTTTCTTACAACCATCGCTACGAGCATTGCTACAAATTCCAGATGAGGCACAAAAACAGCAGGTGCTTGAACGGATATCAAGTGCTCGTTCAAGTGGGCTCTTCTCCACCTCAACTTCAACATCACAAATACTCCAATCCTCAGAGGTGTCACCCCAATCGCACCTGCTTCCTCACAGCTCCCAAGTCTCCAGCTGCCCGTCTGAGAATGGGGTAACACACATGGTTGAGTCTGTAGAGCTGTTTACGCATACTATAGCCTGGGAATCAGAGGTCTGCTCCAGAGCTTCTGTGAATCCAGACGAGGAAAAGATCTGCACTGATGCCCAGAATCTTTGTGAGTCGGATCCAGGCCCAGATGAAGAAGGTTCTGAGCATAATGTAGACCCTCGTTCCCAAAGTGTACCTCCTGTTGGTGGAGACAATGAGGAAGATGATGATGAGACTGAGATACCTGATTGGAATGAAAACTTGACTTTTCGGTCAGGGCAGGAAGAGGTTGGCTCTGAGGATGACGGGAGGGAGAACACACACAGGGTGATGATGACAAGGTTGGAGACCCCACTTACTGTCAATCCACAGTCCGCCAGTCCATTAGGTCAGCAGAGGATGTGGAGGAGGATGCTAGTGATGACAAGGTTAGGTCGCGCCTTCCTGGACAGAGATGGAGAACTGGAAGCATGTCAACATCTGCATTCTCAACCACAACTGTGCCTCTGAGCACAAGTCGTGGTGGCTCTTCAGGTCGCATGGGCTCTAAGCCTTGCATAGCCTGGGCATTTTTTGAGATCGCAAAGGATGACCCAACTCATGTTGTCTGTAAGATTTGTCACCAAAATCTCAGTAGAGGCGAAAAAATGAATAGTTTGAGTACTTCATGCATAAACCGTCACATGGATATGAGGCATAAGTTGCAGTGGGAAGCTCACTGTGCTACAATGCGGCCTAGTGGGCCAGGCCAACCACCGTCTGCCCCATCAAGTGCATCCGTGGCCTCTTCATCCTCTGTGACTTTGGGGACAGCAGTCGCACATGGTTTTGGACACAGACCTTCCACCTCTACCCACAACAACCAGTGTGATTGGCAGGTCATCAGGAAATTTGCAAGTGGAAACACCTGCTGGTGTTGAGCGCTCTCCGACATAGAGACCACCACATTTTGATCAAGGCAACATAATATCTCCACCTGCACCTTCCTCACAGACCATCAGTTTCCGGGGACACCCTACTCAACCCCGTCTAAGCATGGCAGGCAGCCCTCGGTCCCTCAGATGTGGACAAGTAAAAGACCATTTCCTCCTAGCCATGGCAAAGCTAAGAGGTTGAATTTCACCATCTGCAAGCTGTTGGCTACAGAAATGCTGCCTTTCCACCTGGTGGACACAGAGGATTTTCGAGACCTTATGTCCGTCGCAGTGCCCCAGTACCAGTTGCCACTACTTCTCAAAGAAAGCTGTTCCTGCGATACACTAGCATGTCGCACACAACATCACCGCTTCCTTGAGAAACTCTGTGTGTGACAGGGTGCATTTCACCACAGACACTTGGATGAGTAGACATAGACAGGGGCGTTACATGTCGGTGACTGGGCACTGGGTAACTATGGTAACAGCAGGAGAAGGGGCTGCTGTCCAAGTCTTGCCATCCCTGATGAGTAGTGCATAGATCCTTTGCATCTATAAATTCCTCCACTGCTTCTGCCTCCTCAACCTCCTCTTGATCCTCCACCTGCACCCAAAGCCTGTCTGGTAACACCATCCACGTTCTAACTGCGCAGAAGGAATCCTGCACACCTCCTTACTATGCTGTTGCCAGGGCTCAACGGCATCAGGCGGTGTTTACCTTGAAATGTCTGGGAAATGTGAGTCACATAGCTGAGGAGTTGTGGTCAACTTTGGAGACCGAGTTCAGCCAGGGAAGGCCGTGTGCGACAATGCTGCAAACCTGGGTGCGGCCCTTCACCGGGGCGATGTTACATACGTGCCTTGTATGGCTCACATTTTGAACCTGGTTGTCCAGCAATTTTTATCCCACTATCTCGGACTAGATGGGTTTCTGCAGAGGGCACCGTCGCTGTGTGCTCACTTCCGCCGTTCGTATCCCGCAGCTCAACGACTTACATCTCTACTGAAGTTGTTGGGCCTGCCAGTTCGCCGGCTGAAATGCGATGTGCCCACATGGTGGAATTCAACTCTGCACATGTTGCAGTGACTGTGGCAGCACCGACGAGCCCTGGTGCAATACGTTATAATGTTATAGCCTGGGTCAACGAGATCCAGAGGTGGGTCAAATCACGCTGCAGGAGTGGTCTCAGATCAGGGACCTATGCACCCTTCTGCACAGTTTTGAAATAGCGATGAAGATGTTTAGTGCTGATGCTGCCATTATCAGCATGACTATTCCTGTCATTTACATGCTGGAGCACACCTTAAACAGTATTCGGAGTCAAGTGGTGGGACAAGAGGAGGAGGAGGAGGAACAGGAGGAGTCTTATGCGGAAGGGATAATATCTCTAAGGTCCAGACGGTCGGCAGCACCAAGGCAGCTGGCATTGGAGGGTGGAAGAGAGGGAGTATCGAGGGCGCATGGTAGCAAACAAACTGTCGAGGAAGGTGCTGGAGCTGAGGAAGAAGTGGAGGACGAACTGGTGCTGGGCATGGAAGACTCATCAGATGAGGGGGACCTTGATCAAATTTCTGTTGTGCGAGGTTGGGGGGAGAGGGCAAAGGAAGGAAGCATGATTCTCACCTCGCTGCCACCAAGACAACAAGGACTGGGTCCTCCTGGATGCGCAAGACACATGAGTGCCTTCTTGCTGCACTACCTGCAACATGACCCTCGGATTGTCAGAATCCGAAGTAATGCCAACTACTGGGTTGCCACACTCTTAGATCCCCGGTACAAAAGTAAATTCCTGCCATAGAAAGGGATTCACGCATGCAGGAGTATCAGCAGAGACTGTTACAGAATCTTACATCTGCTTTTCCACAAAACACCAGTGGTGCACGTAGTGAATCTCTGAGTTCTAACTTGCCAACCATGGGACTGTCGAGTCATCACTCAAACCGTAACAGTAACATCGTATCTGGTGGTAACAGCAATTTTTTCCAATTGTTTCAAGAATTTTTTAGACCATCGTTTGCAAGGCCTCAGGAGACAAGAAGTCTGACGCATAGCCAATTCCTAGAGAGGATGGTACAGGAGTATCTCCAAGTTAACATCGATGCCATGACTGTGGAACTGGACCCTTGCTCATTTTGGGCTTCCAATCTGGAAAAATGGCCTGAGCTCGCCACTCATGCCTTGGAGATCTCGTCGTGCCCCACAGCCAGCATCCTCTCTGAATGTGTGTTCAGCGCTGCTGGTGGTGTGCTGACAGATAAGCGCACGTGACTGTCCAGTGACAATGTAGACAGACTAACGTTCATCAAGATGAGCAAATCCTGGATCCGCAAGGACTTTTCTACCCCTGTGTCATCCTGGGGAGACTAAAAGCTTGATGATTTTTGAAAATCACCTCATCAACCATTTTAAGAAACTCTGGCGAAATTGATGCCACTTAAGTGGTGTCTGTGGCCCAATTTTTGGAAAAAAATTGAGACTCTTTTTGGAGTCCCCCTGCTGTGTTTTACATGACATTGGCATCGTCAATTCCAGGTGGGTGGGGTAGCTCCCCCCCTTTTAACCTTTAGAAACTACATACACTATGGCTTGAGGTAACACAGATGGTTGTGTCTGCAGAGCTGTTTAATCATTCTATGGCCTGGGATTCAGAGGTCTGCTCCAAAGCTTCAGTGTCTGCTAGTCAGCAGAGTAGCCCACCCATGAAGCAAGCTACACCGCAGGTTTATCTAATTACTAGTTTTTAACTGCATCTAGCCCAGGCAATACTTTGGGCCTAGTAGCAGTGTCGGCTACTCAGCAGAGTACCCCACCGATGAAGCAAGCTACACTGCCTTCTTCCTTTCTCAATATAACCCCTCGGCTCTGGGGTGTCCGCTTTCCCTCCAGCTCTCTCCTTCTCACAGGTGGACTACCGAGTGTATTCACACTGTGGCAAATCTTTTGGTCCCAGGCTTAAGAAGTCGTCGAGGTAATGGATAATATGTGCCCCCTTAGAAACGTCCATGACGACCCATTCAAGGAAGCAACTAAATGCCTCAAATAGTGAGCAGAATAAGGAGCACCACATGGGCAAACAGCGATCTATGTAGTATGCTCTTCACAGAAGCAGCCCAATAGGCCGACACTATTCGGAGGCACAGGTAGTAACCGGAAAGCCCCCTCAATGTCTGTTTTGGTCATTAGGGTGCCCCTTCCCAACTTTTTGACCCGCCTGATTGCCTTGTCAAAGGAGGTACAGTACATAGTACTGCACTTGGTTCCGCGTCGATGTTGTTGTTTACTGACCTGCCCCTTGGATATGACAAATGGTGGATTAGTCTGAATGTATTGGGTTCCTTTTTTGGCACGACTCCCAATGGGGATACCACTACATCTTCTAAGGAAAGTGTTCTGAATGGACCCGCCATTCTACCTAAAGATATTTCTTTTTTTTTAAATTTTGTCACGACGTCTGGGTGTTGGTAGGCTGATTTTAGATTTTTACTCCAGCCTTTCTTGATTTTAGAAGGGCATGACATGCCTATATCTGTGTCTCCTCCTCCTTTTACTCCTCCACCTCTTTTCTTTTCGCATGACTATATGTACTTGTGAGTTGTGACTTTTCCATGTGTTTGTTGTGTCTTCTGAGCAGTTTGTCAGCTTTTGGACACCTTTTAAGGTGTTTTCTATGTGTTTTCTATGTGTTTGTATGTGTTTGTGTTTGCCTGCCATTGGTTTCAATGGGGTTCGACGGTGTTCGTCGAATGTTCGACGAACATTCGTCGAACACGCCCCAATTCGACGAACCGAACTCGAACACTAGGGGGGTGGCTCAACACTACTCTTTAGTAAGCCTTATCCTTTCTTTAGCAGCACTAACATTGCTCACATGACAATGTCAGAGGTATATGAACTAAGAGAATATGTTCTTATATTCAGTGAAGTCCAATATACCAATGTCGTACCCAGTACTATACAAGGGTTGCAAACATGTATCCTTAATTTTCCTCATTACTACCTTTCTTTTCTTCTTATGACATAGTTTTGACCAAATACATAAGGAAAAATGTCTAGTACATTGTTGACAATTTGCCTTTTCGTTTCAACTTATCCATTTATATTGTTCCCCTAGATATCCAGCAAGAAGAAGAGATCAAACCTAAAAGATAGAGTATTATAAAGATTAAATTGTTATAAGGTAGGAAGAATTATGATATACATTTAATTCTTAGCACATGTGGCTGAGTTAATACGGGTTTATGTAACATAGAGTTTAGCATGTGTTTCTCCTTGGAAAATACGGTGATGTCTTGGACTTATCCGCAGGTTAGAAACGAATGCTCCTCATTATCCCCTGATTAAAAGAGAATAATTTTTTAATCTAGCAGATCCATTTACCAGAACTGCTGGACAAAGCCCAATAAATGTAGGCTAAATTGCTTCCAAATGTTTGGACATATACTATAGAAGTTCTTATATGCCAGGTCAGTTTTCTTGATTTGAGAGAAGCGGTGAGCTGAGGAACCTACACAGTATTTTTTACTTTCTTCATGTCCTGATTATCACTGAACGCTGTGATTTCAGGAGACTGGGGACACTCAGAACTACTTCCCCCATCCCAGATTATGACTCATTAAATTGAGCCCTTTCTTTATACTGTACTGTGCATGTGCTGCTTATTTTCTTCTTTGTCATCTGACTTTCAGGCTGGGTACTGATCTCCTTTGATATACTGTACATGACATCCTAACAAAACCAAACCTTTAATCAGAATGATGAGGCTTGTAAATGTACGCAACTGTCAGATGGCAGGCTTGGGCTGTGGTACAGCGGATGTGTACTCGCAGGTCAGATGGAATGAATAGGTTTATGACATACTATCACAAGTCATTGCTGAATTAACCCCAAATCCCAACAGAATGCCCTACATGCACATGTGTAGTTTGTAAGACTAATGCTATTCTATTGCATTAACATTTCAATAGGAGCACATTAGTGTGTACTGCACAGGCTATAACTACAATGTTACAGTCACTCTGGTATTCTCTTTGGACAGAGAACACTAAGAAGCCTATTCCACAACACACTTCTCTCAGAAGCCCTGATTCATACCTAGAAAGGCCATTTATAATAGACAGAGCACATATAATACAAATGCAGCCTACTGAAAGCTTTTAATGTCATGACGTGCCTTTATTTTTATACTATGTCAATCAAGGACATTTTAATGCCATATCACCACCACTTGGAATTTCTATGGCTCCGCGCAGCATTGTATGTAACCTGTACAATACCCATAGGGATGCAGGAGCCCTGATGAAAAGTAATTGTGATCCTTAACCGAAAACTGATGTCTTTGAATCATTAAGAAAAATATGTCAGTTATTGGATATTAAAAAATGTTACTTTTTATTTAGGATAATTATACAGACTTGACATATATTTGGCATGAGTTGTCACAGTGGATGAGTTGCCCCAGATTTGTGAGAGACACTGTAAAACTATATGGAGGCACAATGGGGGCACCGTTACTATACTGAGGCACAATTACTCTATGGAGGCAAAATAGGGGCACTATTACTATATGCAGGTATAGAGGGGAATTATTACAATATGGAGGCACAATCGGAGCATTATTATTATTATTATGTGGAAGCACAAGATACTATTACTGTGTGAAGGCGTAGATAAAGCAAAATTATTGTGTGGGGTACAAAAGGACTGTGCGTTTACTTTGCAGATCCTGAAAAAAACATTATTACTGTCTAGGGCTGCATAGAATGTAATAGTACTGCAATATGTTACCATCTTTTCAGTTCGCCATTAAAAGGTATCAACCACTGAGGACTCTCAATTCTAAATACTTTTCATAGTACTGATAGCGAGTACTATCTCGTACGAGTACTATCTTGTTTGCTTAGAGTTTGGGAAAATTCATCATGACGGTCTGAACTGGATGGAGAAGAAAAGGAAAAATTGAAAGACTAAAATCAGACACAATATCACCTATAAGTCAATAGATTTACTGGTGCAATATACATTTATAAGTTCTACAAAGAACCAGTGTAAAATTAGTATCTATCCGAGTATAAAAAAATATTTAGAACTGATAGTCCTCAGTGGTTGATACCTTTTAATGGCTAACTGAAAAGATGGTAACAAATTGCAAGCTTTTGAGCAGACCTGGGCAAGATGTGGCCCGCGGGCCGCATACGGCCCGCCTGACGATTGTAAACGGCCCGGCGCCCGCCGCCCCCGCCACCGCTCGGCCAGCTGCCAGAGACAGTGCAGCTGCTGCGCGTCGCTGGTTCCCCTTCCCTTCAGCCACGCCTGCGCCTGTGCGCCCTGCATTCAAACCCCTGTCCGCTGAGAGGTGCTGACCACTGCTGGCACCTCCGCATCAGGGAAGCACCAGCAGCGGGTGACGTCACTCAGCGTGACACAGGCAGCTGCGCTGCTCCGTTGCGCCGGACGCCGGTGTTCTGTGTGGCACTGCGGCTGTACTGAGGTCACTTGTGGAGTCGAACAGTGCCGGTGGTCGGTGATAAGTGCTCCATGCCGCGGGGACCGGGTGATGGAGCTGCCTGGCGACTGCCTGCATGCATGATAGGGGGGGAGGGGGAGGGAGCAGCGGCCAGCCCTGGGGGGAATGCGGATGGGGGCAGCACAAACAGGACATTATGGGGCTGTGGGGCACAATTATCAGGAGTAAGGACAGTATGATGGGGGCACAAGTGACAAATCAGGACAGTATGGGCCCCATACTGTCCTGATTTGTCACTTGTGCCCCGATACTGTCCTGATTTGTCACTTGTGCCCCCATACTGTCCTGATTTGTCACTTGTGCCCCCATACTGTCCTGATTTGTCACTATGGGGGCACAAGTGACAAATCAGGACAGTATGGGCCCCATACTGTCCTGATTTGTCACTTGTGCCCCATACTGTCCTGATTTGTCACTATGGGGGCACAAGTGACAAATCAGGACAATATGGACCCCATACTGTCCTGATTTGTCACTTGTGCCCCGATACTGTCCTGATTTGTCACTTGTGCCCCCATACTGTCCTGATTTGTCACTATGGGGGCACAAGTGACAAATCAGGACAGTATGGGCCCCATATATTATATATATTATAGCATATGTATACTACAGTATTGGGTAAAAATTAGTTAATTATATTAGTCCGGCCCTCTAAAACCATCCAAATTTCTCATGCGGCCCCATGGCAAAATTAATTGCCCACCCCTGCTTTTGAGACTACTCAGGTCTCTTCATCAGGCATAGACTAATAGAAATTCTGAAGAATCACATATTTATGCACAACACAGCACAGAAATAATGTTATAGATAAGACAGGTGATGTGAAGCAGAATTACCATTATGTGAGTGATAAACACAGTTATGTCCATAAATATTGGGACAGTTCATAGATAAGGAGTGTGAATGTTTTATTGTCCTCTGATTGGGGTCTGGTTCTGTTATGATGACCCCACATGGTCTGAGGAGCAAATTCCTTAATTGACGTAAAAAGACACTCCTTATCTATGAACTGTCCCAATATTCATGGACATAACTGTTTATCACTCACATAATAGTAATTCTGCTTCACGTCGCCTGTCTTATCTATGGCATTTTTCTGTGCTATGTTGTGCATAAATATGTGATTCTTCAGAATTTCTATTATTAGTCTTTGCCTGATGAAGAGGCCTTTGTAGTCTCGAAAGCTTGCAATTTATTACCATCTCCTCAGTTAGCCATTAAAAGGTATCAACCATTGAGGACTCTCAATTCTAAATAGTTTTCTATCCACTGGCTAATACGGTACCAAGATATATATCTTTCCTGTATCTGCCTATAGTCACTTATGGTGATTATATTATCCTTGGTACAGTGTTTTTTCTATTGATCGGTATGGTGGTATTATTCAGTCACAATGTGGTAGCAATATGTGGCTATGGTGTAGTGATATTATTTGTAATTTTGATCTTGGAATATTGGATTTTTCTCAGTGGCAGTATGTTATAATGCTTGTTACTTGCATAGCGGTATTATTTGGTAACTGCATGACTTCATTATTAAACTCACCTTATTCAGTCTGGATCCTGATACCCTCACTGGGCAGATTATTCCATGCATCATTTTTTTTTATAACAGGGCAACCGTTGTGGGCTATTAATTTGGAGAAAAGAGGCCAAACATGTAACTTGCAATTGCAATTAAGTCATAGTAAATTTTGATTTCCTCCAGGCACGGCCATATTTGTAATAAAGACCCACATCTTGGGAAGCGACTGTAGTGATAGTGTCAGCAATGCCGATGTGCAT
The DNA here is from genome assembly GCF_032444005.1 of Ranitomeya imitator. Lineage (NCBI taxonomy): Eukaryota > Metazoa > Chordata > Amphibia > Anura > Dendrobatidae > Ranitomeya > Ranitomeya imitator. The sequence continues at coordinate 514,048,539 of NC_091285.1, forward strand.
ATAAATGCAAGGGATGAATTTGAGTCATAGTCAGGCCCTGTTGTCACTAAAAAGATGCAGCAGAAACTGGGCCGAACAGATAAGTATCTCAGTGTCAGGATGAGGTAGGCCACTTTAATATATGGCTCAGTAATTTGCGTCAGTATTTAGAAGCCAACTAGAATTTGATCAAACACACAAAAGATGAGCTGCAGTACATGTGAACAGATACTGCACGTGTATGAAGCTGTAGTTTTCTGTCTCTACATTATGAACTTCCAGCGGCAATAACTCCAGGTATTAGCTGAAAGGTATCAGCTGGGTATTGGATGGCCACTGCTCTGATCCTTTTCGCCTATTTTAAGCATAAGTCATTAATATTTTAGTCCTGGGCAATGTTTTTAAAGGATATCTGTCATGGGCATACAGGTAATACAATGGTAAAAACAGTCATAACGGTATGCCTCATATCAACAGAATTCTTGTGAAGAAATCATCTTTTAATGATTTCTTTCAGACTCTGGGGCGTGCGGTGTCTGGAGGAAAACCCTGCCTCTGGTCTTCATTATCATACCAGCCCCCTCCCGTCAGCCTCACTCTGCCCTGTGAAGCGTATTGGTGGTCCCGTAACCCCACGCCTGCACCCTGCAATAGCGAGATTATTACCTATTCTGCCCTTCTATGGGCTTTGACTTCTTTGTTGTTTCGATCAAATGACTGCCGGCGTGCACGGTGATAAGGAGCTTTCACCACTCCCAGTGACTTGTGCGCCTGCGCAGACTTAGCCATGCTCCAGAGCCTGGGAGAACTCATTACCATAACAGAATAAAAGGGGATTACTTCAAAAGAATACTTCTGATATGAGGCATACAGGTAGGACTGTTTTTACCATTGTATCACCTGTATGCCCATATTAATAGGTTAAAAACATCCCAGGGGGAGACAGATTCCCTTTATGCTTTTATTCAGACAGATACAGATTTTAATTTTTAGTTGTCCAGCTGTTACAAGTGTGATCTCTCCACGTGCAGATTTATGGTCCTGTTGTTGTTGTTTTCTCTACTGTATAGTCATTGGTGATTCGATTAGCTGGTTATTTTTTTTACTAGTATTTGAAGGCTTTTTAGGCTGCATAAGACCAAATACAATAACTTATGATAATAAAGTAATACATTTCTTTAAGTAATGGGCAACGTGCTGCTTCTATGTGCAATATAAAACATCTATTTGCTACTGCAGGAAAAAAAATCTACCAACTACAATATGCATTTTATATTAAAAGAATGTAAAAGATAAAGATAAAAGTTGATATAGATCCTCTGTGTGTTTTAGATGTTTAAAACAGTGCAATGATTTCACAATGTTGAACATATTGTGTTACCTGCAGTGTCGGACTGGCCCAACGGAGAACTGGATGACTTTCCGAAGGAACCAGGATCTTTCAGGGACTAAAGTACTGCTTCAGCTCAATTCTGTCATGCTCCTGGATTTGATCACTTTAGCTTCTGTTTTGTGGTCGGCTTCTCTTTCTTCTGAGCCACATTTTCTCTTGGTGTTTGGATTCTTCTATTTCTGGCTGCAGTCTCTCTAGCTTACCACAGGTGTTCTTCAATTGCTCTGTTTGTCTGTCCTATCACTTCTCGTACGCAGCTTTAAACCTTCCCCTACTGGTGTTACCTGCTGGTAATGTTGGAATCATGCACTTTGCTGTGGTTTGTGTTTGTTGCAGTAGGTTTGTTTGTGATTTCTGTATTCCTTATGGAACTGCTACTTTAGAGATCCTAGGATCTCTTAAGGATATCCAGGGTAAGCCACCGACGAGAAGGGCTTTACAAAGTCTGAACAGGGACCTGTCAGGTTCATGTATTTGTCTCCTCGGTTTGTATGTTACCTGTGTGAATGTGATATGGCAGTCATACCAACATTGCTATCTGCTGACTGCATACATCTCTTCACTAGTTGGAGAATCTGGGAGAGCACTGCTACTGTTATTAAACTAACTACTGGTGCAGTAGAGAAGAACTTGACACTCAAAAAATTATGCAGAAAAAAATCAATTTATTGGCATCCAGAAAACATATTTGTTAAACGTTTTTGGTCCCTGAATGGACCTTCATCAGAACTGGTTCAGGAAAAAAATCAGAGGGAGATTCTATATTCCACTCTATGTAGTGACAACTCAATGAGATTGGATGCCTGGATGACATTCATGACATGCGTGGAGCAGGTGTTTGTCAGTATGATACTTGAGTTGAATGTCCCCTTGGGGGTAAGGCTAAGCAATTAATCAAATTAATTAGCTGTTTTCGGCGCCTAATTCTGATTTTCAGGGATCTTCCTGAGGAAGAAAGAAGATTCGCTTTCCAAATGTAACACCCCAGGAAGCTGGTTGTTACAGTGGTATCGCCTTCCTCGCGGGGAGGGTGATGCCATGCCTGGAAGCGACAGGGATCCCTTTAACAGGTAACATGTACATACAACACTGTTCTGACTCCAGGCCAGAAGGGGGAGCTCTGGACCCAGTTTCAAGGTAGCTTCCCTAGATATATTCCAGCTGGAGGAAGAGTTAGGTAGTCAGTCAAGAGGAGAGCTGGAGCTGAGCAGACATCTGGTTCTGCAGCTCCTGACAGAGCAGTCTGTAGCAGACTGTGAGGGGAGAAGGAGCAAAGGAGGAGAGAGAAACTGGAGTGGAGCTGCGATTGGGCTCACTCTGAGATGAAGCGCAGAAACCGGAGGCTGGAATTCTTAGGTTGTGGGGTAACTGTATGCCCCACAGCAGAAACCGGCGGGCAGGAGATTCCAAATCTCCTGGCCACCATTACCCCTGAAGGCACAGCAGCAGATAGAGCCCGGAGTCACCACGAGAAGGAACATCTGTAAAAAGGCTCGAGTTGCCTGCCATGCGGGTAGTGTCCACCTAAAAGGGACAGAGAGAAAGAGAGGACCTTGTGTGAAGTCTCAGACAGCAAGGAACTTAAAACACAGCGCAGAAAGGAAGGCTCGCTACCCCACCTGGTTAGGGGGATTCCAAATCACTTTCAGGCTCCCTGGATTCCAAAGAGCACCTGTGATCTGTGTACCTGAACTGAGTGTTAAAAGGTAAAGAAGCTACAATCTTGTGTCCTCTAATTCTTTCCTGCACTTCATATCTATCATCTTTACCAACTGCACCGGGAGCCCTGGGGACCAAGTTCTACCTGTGGGGAACTATACCACCTCTGCTGCAATACCATCATCCCCAGAGGACCCCTTTAAGCAGCGTCAGCCATCCCAGGCCGAGTACCACAGGTGGCGTCACTAACACTACTACCTTAGACTTTATGCCCATCTTCATTAACCCCCTTTTACTGGACACCCAATGCCACGGACCGGGTCACTGTCATCGTGACCACCCCTTTACGAACTGTGCCGACCCGGTACCCAGTACCCCACGGTCCTAGCGGGCGATCCACAAACCCATTGCATGAAAGTTGGCTTTGTGCTGCAAACTATACAAGCTTTTTTGTTTTTAGAGTCACTATTGGCCAAGGCACTCCCTAAAGGGCTAAATAGAATTGCTACCAATGAACAAATGGACCAATGTAAATATATAATCAGAGTAAAATGTCGGTATCGATGTTAAACTCCATAGAAAGCAGCACTACCAAATATAAAGGCTATGTGCACACATTGCGGAATGGGGTGCAGAAAATTCTGCACAAAATCCGCATCTGGCAGAAACCGCAGGTGCAGATTTGCCGTGGATTTTGTGCGGTTTTTATGCGGAATTGATGCAGATTTTGTGCGGTATTTCTGCGGTTTTTACGACTGCGGATTTCTATAATGGAAGGGTGCAGAAACGTTGCAGATCTGCACAAAAGAAGTGACATGCACTTCTTTTAAATCCGCAGCGTATTTTACCGCACCATGTGCACAGCTTTTTTTTCACTATTGATTTACATTGTACTGTAAATCACTTTGCGGATCTGCAGCGTTTCTGCGCGGAAAAATCCGCTGCGGATCCGCACTAAATCCGCTTCGTGTGCACATAGCCAAAGATATTTTTAAACTACTAAAACATATATAGAGGACCTATATCTAATATCAACTTTTGCATGTGCACAAATAACTTTTATATTTTCTTTTAGCATTGTACAAACTAATACATTTATTTAATTTAGGCTTATTGCAGTGTTAAACTATGAATGGGACAGATAAAGGCAGAGGATGAGTCATTACTGAATGCTCTACATGTACAACCTAGGGACTGACAAAAGATTTATTTCCATATTTCTTTACTGGAAATTTGTGTAAACCTATGATTTCAGTAAAAGGTGTGACCCTCGTAAGCATCAACTTAAACTTAAGCAAACATACATAGTAACTGTTCATAACCTTGCACAAAATAAAAATCCAAAAAAAAACGAATGTGTTCTTTTTCCAGTAAAACATCAGAATTTTTGTTATAAAAAATACATGTCTTGTAAACTTCAGCACACATATGGCAAATCAATGAAAAAAGTTTGGGTTTTCAGTTAAGGCTTTCAAATTTATGATCCAATTTACGTTTCCCAATATGTTCATGTGAAGCTAGCTAGATCTGCATCATGATTTCTTGGATGGTAACATGCCATTTTATTCAGCATTCCTGAATTTCCCAAATCATGGCAATGTTCCAATGTTAGAATGCAGTATTTCTAGTTTAGGTAAAAAGAATTGAATTACTGACTCATCCACCGTCAGACTACTGCTCTGTTTTTTTTTTTTTTTAGCAAATGCTTTGTTCTTGTTACAGAGCCTGTGCTCTTAGGGAACACTTCAGAAGTTGTGATTCTTTCAGCAGTCTTCCCATGAATTGCTATGGTTTAATTAGCTTTACCTGTGGTTGAGTTGCCTCTGGTGCAAATTGCAGTTAAACTCAAACACAACTGCAGCAGGACTGCAATGTCGGAATTTTCCTTAATTGTTCATTACGGTAGATATTCTCCTGGAGTCCTATACGATTATTATATACAGCATATTATATACTTTGTTATTATTGTTTTTGTAGAACGGTCAATCGCATCTGTGAAGAGTAGCTGTTTTTGCCATTTGAACACTATGACCCCTAGTTTCCACCATTTTTCTAGTATAAAACTCAATGAAATTATACAAAATTTTGAAATTTTTGACCTTTTTAAGCCAGTATCAGCCAGCTCCACAAAATGTCACGCTGTGGTGGTCTTAGGTAAAGGAGGGATCTCGCCAGGTTTTTTTTGGAAGAGTTAATGACCATAATGACCAGATCAGAAGTAGCTGAAATGGAGCTTCATGTTTCTGACCAGCATAGAAAGGGTTGTTAATCTTTTCAGCACCAAAGGACGCCAAATTAATTTAATATCGGATCCAAACACCCAGGCTAAATGGAAGATTCGTGATTCACAATACGCAATGATCTTCTATCCCCGAATGACATTGAAGTGGGTAGAGTTTGGGCAGGATAGGGCATGGCGATGCACATCCATCAAATTTATAATTTGTGCCAAAAAAAATTGGTACAACTGGCATGCATCTCCACTGGAAATGTTACAAAATCCAGGGACTGGTGTACATTTCTGGTGAAGGTGATGTTTTACCATGTAATAGCATCCTTTTAGTGTGGAGGTGGCAGAAGATTGACGTGCAATAAGTTGTAAACCCACTACACTTCTGCAACAAATAGAGCATACTGCAGATAAAAGAAAAAATAACAGCATGTCCAGAATCAAATGGAGAATTTACTTATTGAGTAAGTTAATAAGGTTTCTTAAAACTCTACTCGCTTACTTTGTACTGTAATTTTACAAAAATTACATAATGTCGCAAGAATAATTATAGAGGTTCACAAAAAACTGAAACGATAATAATGCAGAGTCGCTTTGATCCCAAAATGGTTGAAACTGTATTATTGTATAACATGTAAGAAAGTCATTAGATTTTCTGTCTTACCTTCTTTTTATTATGGAAATCAATATTTCAAAATTCAAAGGATAAAATCAGATTATTTGGTGAAAAACTTTAGAATAACCAACTATATACCTTTAGAATAACTAACTATACATGAAAGAAAAATTGGGAAAGCCTGATTCTGATTGTAGATCGCCCTCTAGTGTTTGGATTGTTGGTTACATGAAGAAAATTATTGTACATTGTGGCTGTTGTTTGGGGAAAATCCCTGTTAGGCCGGGGTCACACTTGCAAGTGCAATGGAAGAAACTCGTGGAGCGCCCCGTCAGGGCCGTGGGGTACTCGGCACCGGGTCCTGCAGTTAACAGGGGGATGTCACGGTAGCTGACCCTGTCCGTTGCCCTGGGACGTCCGTGTAAAAGGGAAAGGTCTTTAAAGGGATAGAGTTTATGTTCGTGACGCCACCTGTGGTATTCGGTCAGGGTGAGCGGCGCTGTTTTAAGGGGTCTGCTGGGGTGAGGTTATGGCAGCTAGATGGTATACCTTCCCACTGGTGAAGTATGTCCTCAGGGCGTCCCAGTGTGAAAACGGTGGATGGTGAGAGGTGCAGAGGAGAATGAGGACACAAGGTTGCAGTCTCTTTACCTTTACTGAAGACTTCAGCATCCACAGTCCAGGGCACCAGATCACAGGCAGAGTCCGGCCGGTTTGGAGGCAAGTCCAGAGTTCCCTTGTCCAGGTGGAAATCAGTAGCCTTCCCTTGCGCTGCGGTGGTGTAGTCCCTTACTGCCTATGGCTTCACATAAGGGTCTCACAGATGTAGTGTTTCATTCTCTCTGTCCCCCATATAGGATAGGACAAAACCTGTATGACTGGTGACTTGAGCCTGTTTATAGGGTCTCTTAGATAACCCGGCTCTGTAGGTGTCACCGTGCCTCTTGGGTGTAGGTGCGGACAGGTAACCTGCAATTAGCTGTCCTGCCGGTCTCTGAAATAACATGCATGTAGAGGAGCTGCGGAGACACCATCACATGTTTCTCAATCCTCATTCTGAGGATGGATACCATGCTTGGCATAGGTGGTTTTCCTTTATTGGATGTTTTCCTTTATTGGATGCTGCCCTTCCCTTGGTTGTTCCTTCATGGGGAAAGGCCTGGCTATTCACTGCCTGCGTTGAGAAACACGTGATGGTGTCTCCGCAGCTCCTCTACATGCATTTGCATATTTGGGGGCAGTGTTCTGGATCACTGCGTTGAGAAACACGTGATGGTGTCTCCGCGGTGTTGGATGTTTTGGTCTCCACAAGATCAATCATCCGTGCTTTTATAGGTCTCTGAAATAAGGCATACAGGTCCTTACTCCCTTGGTGTTCCGGATACCGGGATTCTGCGCCTCAGAAGGAGGCCGCCTCAGCGCAGCTGGTCCCCTTCTGGTATCCTCTCCTTTGCTTCAACTTCCTTCACGCTCGCTGCAATACAATTCTGCCTTTCAATGTCTCTTTCTGGGAGATCCAGTTCTGAGGGCATGCACAGCCCCTCTGACCCTCTGTCCCTCTGTCCTCCTCAGACTCTGGTCTGGAACTAACAGAACTCCTGTCTGAAGCTCTGTCAGGAACTGAAAAATTTTTCTACAGATTATCAGTTATATCTATATGTGTGGAGTGACCTAATAAATAGGAGCAGACGCTCCCTCTGGTGGCCTGGAGTGTGAATGTGTTGCATGTTTGTGATACCTGGATGCAGTTATCCTTTCTTGCCTCCAAACGTAGCATCACTCTCCCCTGGAGGAAAGCAATACCCACTGCGATGACCAGGACCCTGGGGAGCCGCACTCGCACAAAACTCGCAGCAGCGCCGGGTATTGAAGAGAGAGACTCGTGCGAGTTTCATCCATTGCACTCACAAGTGTGACCCCGGCATTACTGTTTTTAATATCAGAAATGTCACTTGTGTATTAACCCCTTAACGATCAGGGATATTTCACTTTTTGAATTTCCGTTTTTTGCTCCTCTTCTTCCCAGAGTTGTAACTTTTTTTATTTTTCGGTCAATATGGCTTGCTTTTTGCTGGAAAAGTTGTACTTTTGAACAACACCATTGGCTTCAACATGTTGTGTACCGGAAAACAGGAAAAAAATCCAAGTGCGGTGAAATAGCAAAAATAGTTTCTTTTTTTTAACTAATTTTGGATTTTTATTTCAACAGTTAAATAAAAATCCAAAATTAGTTTAAAAAAAAAATGGTGCCATTTTCCAAGACCTGTAGAGTCTCCATTTTTCATCATCTGGGCTGAGTGAAGGCTTATTTTTTGTATGCCAAGCTGATGTTTTTATTGATACCATTTTGGTGTAGATATGATCTTTTGATCGCTCGTTATTGCATTTTATTGCAATGTAGTGACGAACAAAAAAAACGTAATTTTGGCATTTTGAATTTTTTACTCGTTGCACCTTTTAGCGATCGGGTTAATACATTTTTTATAGTGATAGATTGGGCAATTTCTGAAAGCGGCGATACCAAATATGTGTATATTTCTTTATTTTGAATGGGGCGAAAGGGTAGTGATTTGAACTTTTTGAATTTTTAATTTTTTAAATATTTTTAAAAACTATTTTTTACTTTTTGCATGCTTCAATAGTCTCCATGGGAGACTAGAAGCTGCAATACTTTGATCGGGCCAAAAACACATGGGCTACTTGCACATTGAACAAGTCTGTAGGAACCTGTTCACACCACCAAACAACTCGAAAACACAAAAGAGCACAGTGAGGTCAAAAATACTCTGTTGTAAAAAAAAAAGCACAGTAATAAGCAAGTGCTTGTCAAAAGATGAAGAAAAACCAGGATATTTAGTTGATATGTTTTTTTTTTTGCAAAAAAATGTATACTAAGCTGCTCCACCAATCGTCAAGGTATACCCTTATAGAGCAGTCCTATCTAATGTATATAATCCCTATATGATGTATTTAAAACCTGATCATCTGTATAGTACCTGTATAAGCAGGGTTCAGAGAAGGAATATCCATGTGGACATGAGGATGGAACAGCTTAAATCCAAATGACCCACAGAGGAGTGATGGACTCCCCAGTCTTGTAGAAACAAGAGAACAATTATAGAACCAAAAACACATGGGCTACTTGCACATTGAACAAGTCTTTTTTTTTCCATCTTTTGACAAGCACTTGCTTATTACTGTGATTTTTTTTTTTACAACAGAGTATTTTTGACCTCACTGTGCTCTTTTGTGTTTTCGAGTTTTTTGGTGGTGTGAACAGGTTCCTACAGACTTGTACAATGTGCAAGGGGTTAATAGTCTGAAAATATTGAATTTACTAATAATTTTATACAAATTTTGTTGAACCATATGATCTAAATAGGAAGCTAGCACTTATATTACCGTAGACACCGTGGACTGATAAAACCAAGATTGAGTTGTTTGGTCATACAAAAAGGCGTTATGCATGGCGGCCAAAAAACACAGCATTCCAAGAAAAACACTTGCTACCCAGAGTAAAATTTGGTGGAGGTTCCATCATGCTTTGGGGCTGTGTGGCCAATGCCGGCACCGGGAATCTTGTTAAAGTTGAGGGACGCATGAATTCCTCTCAGTATCAGCAGATTCTTGACCATAATGTTCATGAATCAGTGACAAAGTTGAAGTTACGCAGGGGATGGATCTTTCAGCAAGACAATGATCCAAAACATCGCTCCAAATCTACTCAGGCATTCATGCAGAGGAACAATTACACTGTTCTGGAATGGCCATCCCAGTCCCCAGACCTGAATATCATTGAACATCTGTGGGATCATTTGAAGAGGGCTGTCCATGCTCGGCGACCATCAAACTTAACAGAACTGGAATTGAAGAGGAATGGTCAACAATACCTTCATCCAGGATCCAGGAACTCATTAAAAGCTACAGGAAGCGACTAGAGGTTATTTTTGCAAAAGGAGGATCTACTAAATATTAATGTCACTTTTCTGGTGGGATGCCCATACTTATGCACCTGTCAAATTTTGTTTAAATGCAGATTGCACATTTTCTGTTAGTATAATAAACCTCATTTCAAGGCAGAAACATTACTGTGTCCAACAGTTATTAGATGTATGAAACTGAATTGCTGTTGCAAAAAAAACAAGTTTTATAAAACATTAAGCTTAAGACTAATAGGGGTGCCCAAACTTTTTCATATAACTGTATATATATTGCCTAAAATGCAAAGGAAATGTCTCAACTTTAACTTTAGCCCATTTAGATATCATTTATTTTTCAACATGCTTAATGGGACACTGTCACCTGAATTTGGAGGGAACAATCTTCAGCCATGGAGGCGGGGTTTTTGGGTGTTTGATTCACCCTTTCCTTACCCGCTGGCTGCATGCTGGCTGCAATATTGGATTGAAGTTCATTCTCTGTCCTCCGTAGTACACGCCTGCACAAGGCAATCTTGCCTGTTATTACAAACAGAGTGATCTTGAATGTTTATTTCTGTTAATGTTGATGATTATGGCTTACAGCCAATGAAAACCCCAAAGTCATTATCTCAGTAAATTAGAATACTTAATTACAACAGCTTGAAAAATGATTTTAAAATCCAAAATGTTGGCTTTCTGAAATGTATGTTCAGTAAATGCACTCAATATTTGGTTGGGGCTCCTTTTGCATTTCTGCATCAAAGCGGCATGGCATGGAGGCGATCAGCCTGTGGCACTGCTGAGGTGTTATGGAAGCCCAGGTTGCTTTGACAGCTGCCTTCAGCTAATCTGCATTGTTGGGTCTGGTGTCTCTCATTTACCTCTTGACAATACTCCATAGATTCTCTAGGGGGTTAAGGTCAGGTGAGTTTGCTGGCCAATCAAGCATAGGGATACTGTTGTTTTTAAACCAGGTATTGGTATTTTTGTCAGTGTGGACAGGTGCCAAGTCCAGCTGGAGAATAAAATTTCCATCTCCAAAAAGCTTGTCGACAGAGGGAAGCATGAAGTGCTCTAAAATTTCCTCGTAGATGGCTGCGCTGACTTTGGTCTTGATAAAACACAGTGGACCTACACCAGCAGATGACATGGCTCCCCAAACCATCACTGATTGTGGAAACTTCACACTAGACCTCAAGCAGCTTGTTTTGTATGCCTCTCCATTCTTCCTCCAGACTCTGTGACCTTGATTTCCAAATAAAATGCAAAATTTACTTTCATCTGAAAACAATACCTTGGACCACTGAGCCAAAATGCAGTTCTTTTTCTCCTTGGCCCAGGTAAGACACTTCTGACATTGTCTACTGGTGATGATGAGTGGCTTGACACAAGGAATGCGACACTTGTAGCCCATGTCCTGGAAACATCTGTGTGTGGTGGCTCTTGAAGCAATGACTCCAGCAGCAGTGCACTTCTTGTGAATCTCCCCAAATTTTTGAATGGCTTTTTCTTAACAATCCTTTCAAGGCTGCGGTTATCCCAGTTGCTTATGTACCTTTTTCTACCACACTTTTTCCTTCAACTCAACTTTCCATTAATATGCTTGGATACAGCACTCTGTATGTATGTTTGTTTTTCTGAGCAGGCAGATCCCCGCAACAATACGGACTGTGCTGTATGTAATATTCTGTTTTTCCTTGGGCCAGAAAGGCCATGTTTATTTTTACAATTTTGCACTGGCTTATGAAGATCCCTTAATAAACCAGTGAGAGACTTAAAGAGACAGCGTTCCTGTGTCTAATTCCGTGTGCAGCCGAGTGAGCCGATCTACCAAAGTTAGTGTTAGAAGTGCACATAACTTCCTAAGGAAGCATTTGTGATGGCTGTCGACAAACCACATGTCCTGCATGAAGGCGTCCATAAGCCTAGAAGAGACATTGGACAGTATAGAGTAGCTGATCAAACACCTGGTCCAGGTTCAACAACAGCAGCATCAACAGCAGCAGCAAGAACAGCAGCAACAGCTGGCACAACAGGAAGCAAACTGTTGGTTAAACAGCTCCAATAGCAGCAGTGACAGCAACAGGAGGTGCTTACGCAACAGATGGAACTCCATGCAGAGGCTGTTCATGGGATGCCAGCAGCCCCTTCCTCATTTCCAGATGATGACACATACGTCCAAAAGGCGGCAAGATTAGCGATGCAAAAAATAACCCCTGGAGATAATGTGGAAAATTTTTTGACTATGTTTGTTTGAAATGGTGGGAGAAGCTGCCACCGGAGCAGTGGGTGGAGGTTCTGGCTCCCTATCAAACTGGTGAGCATCAGAAGCCTTATTATGACTTGGCCTTACAGGATGCCCAGGGATATTCCAAACTAAAAACTGAGATACTGATACGCTCTGGTGTGACTCTGTCTGTTTGAACTCAGAGTCAACTACTGAACATATTGCATTGATAAACCCCTCACTCCCAAATGTTTGATCTGCTGCATTTGGTACAGAACTGGTTGCAGCCGGAGTCCTCCACCCCAGTCCAGATGGTAATGCAGGTCAAAATGGACAGACTTATCCACTTCCTTCCCAGGCCAGTGTAGACCTGGATTGCCCAAGGGGACCCCTGAAATGCAGACAAACTGGTTGGGTAAATGGAAAGGTATCAGGTGGTCGAGAGGTCCCTAAGGAAGCCGGACTCCATTCTGGAGTACCCAGAAGGAGGTCCCTAAAGAAGCCGGACTCCATACTGGAGTACCCAGAAGGAGCCCGAATTTCAAAAGAGGAGTAATAGAGCCACAACTGGGGGAGTCTGAGGTCCAAAGGGGTTGCCAAAGGCAGCTGGTAAAGACTTGCTCTGCTGGAGATGTCATAGTCCTGGACATATATCCACATATTGTCCTCCGAACAGATGGACTTGAGCCAAGGGATGCGCTGTTCGTACTATAGCTATCCCTTCTGCAGTGTGGACTGTCAACCCGGGCCTTAACAATTAATGGGGTACTGGTGTTGGGACACTTAGACTAGGGGAGTTTGGTGGTCCTTGTAAAGGCTGCACTCCCCCACCAGTTGATCCCCCAGAAAACAAGTGGGTGTCCGCTGTATTCACGGGGACGCCAATGACTGCCCCATTTGCAGAGTGACTATAAAAACGAACTGTGGGGTTGAGTCCTATTAGGTCTGAGCGGTCAAGGACCTGCTACACCCGGCTATAAATGGGCAGGACTTTAAGTTGTTCTGAGACTTATGTCAGAAGGTGGGGGTACCAAGTGACTCAGAAAGGAACTGGTTCAACCGTGATGAATCACCATCACAGTTGGAGGCAGATGAGTTCACCCTGTGGGCCCTTGCGGGTGACAAGGACGAGACGGTTAACAATGAGGTAGAGATTCCTGAATTGGGGGTTTCTGGTGGGAATTTTGAGACTGTTCAAATGTGGGATCTCACTTTAAAAAGGGCATTTGACAATGTAACAGCGATAAATGGGGTCGCCCAAGAGCCGGGGGCTGACACCAGGTTTCCACATTTCACTTTGATGTACAATAACAAACTATATTGTGGTACCGTGTTAGCCAGAAAAATTAATGTGAAGCTGCTATATTGGGTTACTAAACTGAGAAAGGAATTGATAGTTCAGTTGTTAGTACCAAGTCCCTATAGGCGTAGGGTACTAGAACTGGCCTGTTCTCATGTTTTGGGTGTGCATATGGGAGTAGGCAAAACTCAAGAGTGGGTCCTTCAGAGGTTCTAATGGCCTGGGTGTCACAGAGAGATTGTTAGCTACAGCCGGTTGTGCCCTACCTTTGAGCTAACTGCTCCCGTATCTCACTTCCGGAGTCCCCTAGTGACATTTACTATTATAGAGATGCCATTTGACCAGATTTCCATGGACTTTGTCAGGCCCTGAGTTAAGTCTACCAGGGGGCCCCAATACATCCTGGTAGTGATGAACTGTGCAACACAGTATCTGGAGGCGGTACCACTGAGAAGCTACTCCACACGGAGTATAGCCTGAGAGCCAGTCCATATTTTCTCCTTGACGGGCCTGCCAAAGGAGATCCTGATGGACGAAGGAACTCCTTTTACATCTAATGTGATGAGCGAGTTGTGTAAGGCTTTCCAGATTATAGAACTCCAGACATCAGTGTACCATCCACAGATGGATAGCCTCATGGATTGGTTCAACAAGACCTTGAAATCCATGCTTAAGAAGGTTGTGGAGAAGGATGGCCGAGACTGGGATCGCCTACTGCAATACCTACCGGCTTCTCACTATTCGAATTGCCATACAGATGGCACTCTCGGGGACTTCTGGATATTGTGAAGGAGACCTGGGAAGCAAAGGTTACACCCCATCGAAGTGTCATTGAGCTTGTGGCCCAGATGCAGGACTGGATCGCAAAGGTAATGCTGTCTGTGAATGAGGCCCTCCTTCAAGCATAAGAGGCCCAGACAGGGGTCTACAATCAGGCAGCGAGGCTGAGACAGTTTAGCCCTGGAAATTAGGTATTGTTGTTGGTACACAAGGTTGAAAGCAAATTTCTGGCCAAGTGTAGCTGTACGAGGTGGTTTAAAAGCGGAGTGACGTCAACTACAATGTCCACCAGCCAGAAAGAAAAAAGACGTACCAGGTGTACTACATCAACCTGCTTAAACCATGTTGAGACAGGAAACTGGTGGAAGCTACATGCCTGGAGGCCAGTCCTGAAGCCAAGGTCAAGGATGTCACAGTGGCAGGGACACTGTCAGTAGCTCAAAAACAACACTGCCGAAAACTGCTTCAGCGGAACCGAGACCTGTTTTCATAGTTACACAGGTTGTTGAGCATGAGATCTTGACGGAACCGCATATACGTATTAACCAAAAGCCATATTGAATCCCTGAAGCCTGTCGCAAGGTGAATTAGAAGGAGGTGAAGAGAATGTTGAGCCTGAGCTAATCAAGGAGTCAAAGAGTCGCTGGTCCAGCCCCATTGTCCTTGTACCGAAGCTGGATTGAGAGTGGCGTTTCTGTAACGAAACTAAATGAGATGTCCAAATTCGATGCATATCTGATTACCTGGGTCGATGAACTCATTGAGAAGATAGGGTAAGCCAGATGCATCACCACCCTGGACCTAACTAAAGGGTACTGGCAAATTCGCCTATCACCAAGAGCCAAGGAGAAGATGGCCTTTTCGATACTTGACTCATGCTTTCAGTATACCAGGATCTGCAGAGAGCCCAAGCCACCTTCCAGAGGCCCATGGACCGGATCCTAGCCTCTCACAAAAAATATGCCACAGACAGGAGCGTATATAGTAATCATGGGGTCCCATAGCAGAAGTTCTAATTGCCCCCCAAAATTAAAGAAAATTAAATAATTATTGGATTGAAAGAAGACCACATCTCACAATTTTCCAGCCTTTACATAATAATTTTCTTCCTGCTGAAGTCTTAGATACCTCTTTCATTGCCCCCACAACATATGATGCCAACAAAAGTGCCCCCCAAACACAGTATGATACACCTATGGTGAAATCCTCCACATTAGCCTCTGCATGCACAGTTTAATGACTCTACTGTACCCCACCTGAATTCCCAAGGCAAAGTATGGTGACCCCAATACAATATGATCACCCAACTGTGACCCCCACACAGCCCTCCATGCAGTATAATGGGCCTAAATACAGTATAATAACCCCACACTGTATAATGGCCCTCACTAGCCCTCCAAATAGTATAATTGCCCCAACCCCTCCCTCCACACAGTATGATGGTCCCCACACAAACCTTTAGACTGTATAATTCCTTGCATGCAGTATAATAACCCCCCACATAGCCTTCCAAATATTATAATGGTACCACATAACCATCCACATAGTATAATGCACCCCCTTAATCTTCCATATAGTATAATGTGCCCACTATAATCCTCCATATAGTATAATGCACACCCTATAATCCTCCATACAGTATAATGCAATCCCCATGGTACTCAATACAGTATGATGCACCCCCCATGGTCCTCCATACAATATAATGCGCTCCCCATTGTCCGCCATACTGCATAATGCACCCTCCATGGTCCTCAGTACAATATAATGCACCCCCATGGTCCTCCATACAATATGATGCATTCCTCGTGGACCTCCATACAATATAATGCACTCCCCATGGTCCTCCATACAGTATAATACACTCCCCATGGTCCTCCATACAATATAATGCACACCCCATGTACGTTCATACAATATAATGTACTCGCCATGGTCCTCCATAGAATATAATGCACCCCCATGGCCTTCCATACAATATAATGCATCCCCCATGGTCCTCTATACAATTTAATGCACTCCCCATGGATCTCCATACAATATAATGCACTCGCTCTGGTCTACTGAGCGTGTGGTGGGAAGCACCAAATATGTCAACATATCAGAGCAGCAGAAGCGCTGTAATAACATCATTTCGCCCGCTGCTCCGACATATCAGACGTTGAGGCAGAATGATTGGGGTGGAAGCGACTGCTGACGCTCCCTCCTCCATTATCATTGCTTGTGCTGGCGGCCGGAGTCCACCACCGGTCGTCAGCACGAATGATGATGATGGAGAAGGCAGTGTCAGCAGACGCTTTCACTCCCATCATTCTGTACGGGCGGGTAGTGCAGGTGCTGACAGGCGGAAGGGGGTCCCAGTGCAGTGCTGACACCGAGCCTCCCCAACTCATGGGCCCCATAGCAGTGGCGTGGCATGCCACTGTCATGGTTTACTGTGCTCTCGGGTCAGGTAGTTGCAGGGTTAACTCTTATGGCCTCTTTCTGGGTCCTGGGAGGCTTTTTATAGCCTCACTCTGAGGTCAGTCCTTGTCGTTTATACTCTGACCATTGGCTGAGTGTGTCTGACCCTGGTGTGCCTCTGCTTTGTGCAAGTACTAGTCTGTCTGTTTGGTTTCTGATTTGGTTCTGTCGCTGTTGTGATTTCTGCCTGCTGTTTTTGTACTGTCTATTGCCCGTTCTGGTTTTTCTGATCTATTGCTACGTCCTGACTATTCTTCTGATTGCCCCTGTGTACTGCGCCGCCCTCTCTGTGTATGACCCCCGCCTGTCCGACTTGAGTTCCCCTCTCCTTTACTTTAGTTTCCTTGTAAAGACTTACACCCATCTCCAGCATCAGGACGCTAAGCCCCACCTCCTGTGGTCACATGATCGCAGGTCCTCCTGTTCTCTACCATACTCAGCACGCTGTGCAGGTCCCGTCTGTCTGAGTTTTCCTTTTGGTATCTGACCCCGGGTCCTCCTGTAGTGTGGGTGAGTCACCCTGTTCAGCCGTGACAGTGCTTCGGTGCTGACAGGATCTTGACAGCCACCATTGGCAGTACGCCACTGGCAGCAGCTTACCTAGACGACATTGTGATCTTCTGCCCGCATTGGGGAAGTCACCTGCAGAAGGTCCAGGCTGTACTGGATGAGCTGAGGAAGGCAGGGTTTACCATGAACTCAAAGAAGTGCGCATTGGGGAAAGAAGAGGCAAAATACTTGGGCTGCATCGTCAGAAGGGGCGAAAAAAAGTCACAAGTTAATATGTGGAGGCAATCCAGAATTGACCGTAACCGGTCGCCAATAAACTAGTTCGGGCGTTTCTGTGAAATGTGGGATACTATTGACGATTCATCCAAAATTTCGCCATGATAGCCACCCCCTGACTGATGTTATTCAGGGCACGAAGACATTGATGGCCAAGTGGACATGGCGTTCCCGGAGTTGATGCTCACTGTATGCAAACAGCCGATCTTGGTTGCAACTGATTTCAGTAAGGAATTTGTGATCCAGACGGATGTCTCCAAGTTCGGCTTGGCAGCCGTGTTATCCAAGAAAATAGATGTGTATGAAATCCAGTCCTATACCTGAGTAGGAAACTCCTGTGAAAAGAACTATGCCATCATAGAGAAAGAATGTTTGGCTATGGAAATGGGCAATTGACACGCTGAGGTACTATCTGTTAAGGTACCGTCACACTAAGCGACGCTGCAGCGATACCGACAACGATGTCGATCGCTGCAGCGTCGCTGTTTGGTCGCTGGAGAGCTGTCACACAGACAGCTCTCCAGCGACCAACGATCCCGAGGTCCCCGGTAACCAGGATAAACATCGGGTTACTAAGCGCAGGGCCGCGCTTAGTAACCCGATGTTTACCCTGGTTACCAGCGTAAACGTTAAAAAAACAAACACTACATACTTACCTTCAGCTGTCTGTCTTCCGGCACTGTGCTTCTCTGCACTGTCAGCGCCGGTCAGCCGGAAAGCAGAGCGGTGACGTCACCGCTGTGCTTTCCGGCTGGCTGGCGCTGACACAGGATGCAGGAGGAGTGCAGAGAAGCAGAGCGCCGGGGACAGACAGCTGAAGGTAAGTATGTAGTGTTTATTTTTTTAACGTTTACGCTGGTAACCAGGGTAAACATCGGGTTACTAAGCGCGGCCCTGCGTGTGTGACACCGATCCAGCGATGTCAGCGGGAAGTCCAGCGACGAAATAAAGTTCTGGACTTTCCTCAGCGACCAACGATCTCCCAGCAGGGGCCTGATCGTTGGTCGCTGTCACACATAACGATTTCCTTAACGATATCGTTGCTACGTCACAAAAAGCAACGATATCGTTAACGATATCGTTATGTGTGACGGTACCTTTAGGCCTGAAGTTCAGGCTAGTATCAGATCATGCGCCCCTGAGATTGATGAGGAAAAACAAGGGGAAGAATGCACAGGTGACTAGGTAGTTTCTGGCGCTGCAGGACTTTAGCTTTCATGTGAAGCACAGGCCTGGAAAACTACATCGTAAAGCAGACACCCTGATCAGACTTCCCTTTTTAGTGACTAAGGTGCCAAAACCCCTGGCTTTAGGCAGAGGCAGGGGATATGTGACAAAGTCACTGGTAAAGCACTAGATGGGAGATATGTTTCACTGAGGCTATTAGCTTCAGTGATATGAAACCTAGAAGTTTTCTCCTACATGTTTTGTGCTCAGAGAAGTTAATTGGCCATGTTTAGGTCTGGGTTTTTTGGACAGCTGAATAGTGGGTGGGGGGCCGTCCACCATATCTGCACCCCAGAGTGGGGTCTAGAAGGTAAATACACAAACCTCAGATGCATTCGCTGTTTGGTAGGCCTGGAGAGAGAAACTCCAGTGCTGTCTCCTGATAAGGAAAGGTGAATCAGTGTATGTTTGTTTTTCTGAGCGAGTGGATGCACAGACTGGGCTGTATGTTATATTTTGTTTTTCCTACAGCAAATTGTCATGCTGGTGGGGGTGAACCCACTGTGCCGCTGACAGGGAAGAGCCTGGAGGGGCATAACTAAGCAACCACCTGGTTCTTCACTAGATTTCCTGATGGTGTGATTAGATTTGAGCTACAGGTGGTCACCAGGTACCACTTCAGGACAGACCCTGGAACCAGCAGCAGCTGACCCCAGAGGGACAGAGACGAAGGTATGGAGTCAGAGTAGCTGGTATGGCAGGAACAGGATCACGGCCAGAACGGATACGAGAGCTAGTAAAGACAGACCAGATTCATGACTGTAGGAATAATTCAGTGTTCAGGCAGATCCAAATAGCAGTATCAGAAAGAACTTACTCAGGGTATAGATGCAACAAGGGAGACCAGGGTGGTAGTCCTGACCGGGCTCACCCACTAAACTGTTGTGAATTCTGTGGCTGAATTCACTCCTGTGGTCACAAGTGGTACTGCAGCTTCTGAGCTTCCTCCCTCAGGTGTTCTGGTGAGCTCGTTAACTGCTTCTTAACTTAACTCCGCCTGATGCTGCTATCCTTGCTCCTTGTCAATGTTTCAGTGTTGGATCTGAGCTTCTCCTGATTGTTCCTGTGACCTGCTGCTCTGTATAGCTAAGTGCTTTTTGCTTTTTTGTTGCTTTTTTTCTGTCCAGCTTGTCTTTTGTTTTGCTGGAAGCTCTGAGACGCAAAGGGTGTACCGCCGTGCCGTTAGTTCGGCACGGTGGTTTTTTTTTGCCCCCTTTGCGTGGTTTTGCTTTAGGGTTTTTTGTAGACTGCAAAGTTCGCTTTACTGTCCTCGCTCTGTCCTAGAATATCGGGCCCCACTTTGCTGAATCTATTTCATCCCTACGTTTTGTCTTTTCATCTTACTCACAGTCATTATATGTGGGGGGCTGCCTTTTCCTTTGGGGAATTTCTCTGGGGCAAGTCAGGCCTATTTTTCTATCTTCAGGCTAGCTAGTTTCTTAGGCTGTGCCGAGTTGCCTAGGTAGTTGTTAGGCGCAATCCACAGCCGCTTTTAGTTGTGTTTAGGATAGGATCAGGTGTGCAGTCTACAGAGTTTCCACGTCTCAGAGCTCGTTCTTGTATTTTTGGGTATTTGTCAGATCACTGTGTGCGCTCTGATCGCTAAGCACACTGTGTTTCTGGATTGCCTTCATAACACCTGTCATTAGCAAACATAACACTAAACACAGTCCAAAGACACCCCGGCCCCTTGCACATGCAATACAGGGCTGCCACAGCATTTTCCCAAGAGTTACCTTCTCTTCTCTGGTCACCGTAGTCCAGGCATTGAGAGTCCGGGAATGCTGCTGTACTCCAACAGGGGCAGAACCAGATACACATGGGCTATCTGCACAATGAACAAGTCTGTAGGAACCTGTTCACACACCACCAAGAAACTTGAAGACACAAAAGAGCACAGTGAGGTCAAAAATACTCTGTGGTAAAAAGATCAGCTTTCTACAGACTTGTTCATTGTGCAAGTAGCCCATGTGTTTCTGGTTCTGTAATTGTTCTCTTGTTTCTACAAGACTAGGGAGTGCACCACTCCTTATGGGTCATTTGCATCAAAGCTGTTCCATCCAGCATGTCCACATGAAAATTCCCTCTCTGAACCCTGCTTATACAGGTACTATACAGATGATCAGGTTTTTAAATACATCAGATAGGGATTATATACATTAGGTAGGACTGCTCTATATGGGTATACCTTGACGATTGGTGGAGCAGCTCAGTATACATTTTTTTGCAAAAAAACGTATCAACTAAATACCCTGTTTTTTCCATCTTTTGACTAGCACTTGCTTATTAATGTGATCTTTTTACAACAGAGTATTTTTGACCTCACTGTGCTCTTTTGTGTCTTCTTGTACTCCAACAGGGAAAATAACTTTTAGTGAACACTGATGAAAGGTGGACAAAAAGACAACTTTTACACTGGATCCTGCTCTCTCCCTGACTCTGGCTGCGGCTGTACCCACAACGACCGCAGCAGCCGAAAGTGTAGTAGTCCTATCGCTGGAATCTGGGCGCCTGAGATTCCTTCAGCGAAGGCCCTTTCCAAAGTCCTGGGGCTTGTGTTGTAATTCTTCAATCCATATGAATCTTTGATCCAGGGAAACAGATCACTCCCATCCGGGTGTCTGGCAGTGCCCCTGGAGCGCACCCCCTGTAGGGCAATGGGGTACTCGGAGCCGGGCCCTTCGGTTCTCATCAGGGATGTCACGGTGGCTGACCCGGTCCGTGGCCCTAGGGGACGTCCGTTGATAAATGGGGGAAAGGTCTTTAAAGGGATAGTGTTCATGACGCCAACTGTGGTCTTCGGTCAGGGTGACCGACGCTGCTTAGGGGTCCGCTGGGGTGATGTGATGGCAGCTAGATGGTATACTTTCCCACAGGTGACGTATGTTCCCAGGGCTTCCCAGAGTGTAGATGGTGAATGGTGGATGCTGTAAGGCGCAGTGAATAACGAGGACACAAGGTTGCAGTCTCTTTACCTTTACTGAAGGCTTCAGCGTCCACAGTCCAGAGCACCGGATCACGGGGCAGGCGGAGTCCGGCCGGTGTGAAGGCAATTCCAGAGTCCCCTTATCCAGTTGGAAATCAGTAGCCTCCCTCTAGCGCCTGAGTGTTGTAGTACATCCCTGCTGAGCTTCTCGGTGAGGTCCTCACAACTGATGCTGGTGTTCTAGATGTTATTTCTCTTTCTCTCTGTCCCCTAGATGGTATGGATAGGACAAACCCATATGACTGATGGCCTGAGGCTTTTTACAGGGACCCTATGACGCCACAGCCCCCACAAGTTGCCACCATGCCTCCTGGGTGTAAGGTCGGGCAGCTAAAGTGGAACTAACTGTCCTGACAGTCTCTGAAGTAAAGTATAGAGTTCATTACTCCCTCGGTGTTCTGGCTACTGGCTTCTGCACCTCAGAGGGAGGCAGCCTATTGCAGGGCAGAACTCCCTTTGGATTCCTCTCCTTGTGTTATGACTTCGTTTCTCACTCTCAGCAACGCAATTCTCTTCGTGTCCTTTCTTAAGATGCTGCCGCACGTCGGGGCAGGCGCAGCTGCGTAACCCTCTTTCTAGGCCCCTGACAGGATCCCACCCCTGTCAGGGACCTCTCTGTCTGCAGCTGTTTGATGTTCCTGCTTTCCCCTGTCTGCCTGACAGGTGCTGCCTGGGTGAAGCCCAGTCCGCTTCTGACTCTGTCAATCCCTAGCGAGCTTCTGTCTGGGTCAATTGTTATGATCTGGTGGTTTAGGAACAACATGAGACAAGCTCTGAAGGAGGTGGTATCTGTACTGACCGCAGCGCAACTAGAAATAGCCGTGGGGGTACCTGACGCTCCCTAGACCCCTCGGCACAGCCTAAGATCTAACTTCCCCTAAAGATGGAAACAGGAAACCTATCTTGCCTCAGAGAAAATCCCCAAAGGAAAGATAGCCCCCCACAAATATTGACGGTGAGAGGAGGGGAAAATAACATACGCAGAGATGAAATCAGATTTTAGCATAGGAGGCCAGTCTAGCTTGATAGACAGGACAGGAAAGGATACTGTGCGGTCAGTATAAAAACTACAAAACAATCCACACAGAGTTTACAAAATCTCCACACCTGACTAAAGGTGTGGAGGGTAAATCTGCTTCCCAGAGCTTCCAGCTAACAGAAAAAATCCATAATGACAAGCTGGACAAAAATAGAATGCACAGAACAATAAGTCCACAACATGTGGACTGAAATGAGCAAAGCCAGAACTTATCTTAGCAGAACTGGTCAGGAAACCAGCAGAATCCAAGCAGAGATGTGAATCCAGCAGAAAACATTGACAAGTGGCATAGGCTGAAGACTAGAGCCAGGTTAAATAGCAGAGCCAGGAGAGACGATTAGTGAAAGCAGCTGCTAAAGCTAAACCCAAGGAGCAGCAGTTCCACTCAAAACCACCAGAGGGAGCCCAAGGGCAGAATTCACAAAAGTGCCATTTACAACCACCGGAGGGAGCCCAAGAACGGAATTCACAACAGTCAATGCCCAGTCAGCTTCTGCGTGGGTCAATGCCCAGTCAGCTTCTGCCTAACTTCCTATCCAAGCCACCAGTTTTACCCAACTGTGAGGAGTAATAGATAGGAGCATAGCTCCCCTGGTGGACTGGAGTGTGAAGTATGTTGTGTGGTTTGTGATACCTGGTAAGGTGATCTCCTTTATTGCCCTCAGACGTAACATCACTCCCCTGGTGGAAGAACGACATTACTGCAATGACCAGGGCCCTGGGGTGCTGCACTCCCCCCCTGTTAAATCCAGTACTCCGGAACTGGGAAAAGAAAAACAACAATACATTAGCAAAAGACATGCAAATTTTTGAAATGCTGTAAAACAAGTTAATATAACTGTGCTTCCCTTTATGGGAGGTGAGAACACTTGAACGTTACAAACAATAAAATGTTTACATTGTGTGCGCCACTTTTAAAGGCAGATGAAAAACAATTACTATCTATCTATGAAACACAATTACCCGTGCAGGTATTCTATCTACTTAGTGCAAGTACTCTCTAAGAGTATACTATCATTAACCCTGAAAGTGCAAATCAACACACATCTGCCCTAGCCAACATACCTGGGCTCACTGACTGGGGACAGCAGCTTCCTCCCGCCTGTCTGTTGCTGGCCCAGCACCCAACTTAACTGTTTCTATTCCTGGCTCTAAAAGGTGCATTTCAACTACAGCACAACAATTACTCGCCGCACACACAGCACATTTAGGCTATGTGCACACGTTCAGGAATTCATGCAGAAAATTCCTGTGAAAATCCGGACATTTCTGCCAGATTTCTGCAAGAAAACCGCATGCGTTTTTTGCACCTTTTTTTGCGCGGTTTTGCGCGTTTTTTTCCGGACATTTCCCAATGCATTAGACAGTGGGAAAACCGTGAAAAAAACGCAAAATTAATGAGCAGGTTCATTATTTTTCCGCAATGCGTTTTTCATGCGGAAAAACACACATCATGTGCACAGAAATTGCGGATTTCATTAAAAATG
The DNA here is from genome assembly GCF_032444005.1 of Ranitomeya imitator. Classification (NCBI taxonomy): domain Eukaryota; kingdom Metazoa; phylum Chordata; class Amphibia; order Anura; family Dendrobatidae; genus Ranitomeya; species Ranitomeya imitator. Next base: position 514,072,631 of record NC_091285.1, read on the forward strand.
ATAGGATGCTTAATGTATGCAGATTATTTGCGGTTTTATAGCATTTTTATAGCGCAAAAACGCTAAAAAACCGCAAATAATCCGCAACGTGTGCACATAGCCTTACAGTGCAAAGCATAAAACACATGTTACAAATGCAGTAGGAAAGACTTAAAGCAGTGTCATCCGACTGTAATATAACATATTTACATTACAACACATAAAGTGCACGGGGGTCACACAGAAGGAGGAGAGGGCGCAACTGAGGAGACCTGCCACCTCCTTACATCGGTACCAGTTCAGACATGATGGTAGCAGGTAGTAGTCCTGACAATGGACTTAACAGCTTGCAGACTAATTTAAATACTAATTTTGCTCAGACAGCTTCAGACAGTTTAAGGTGCCTTAAGTACTAAATGCCTCCGATCCATTGGCTGGGGACACATCAGGTGCGTGAACGAGACAGCAAGCGCACATGCGTGCATCCTACATGCGCTGCCAGGAGATCTGCAGTATGTCGGAGTCCCTGCTGGGGGGAGGGGGTTGTGCAGTGTGCTGGGTGCTGGGACACTGAAGACATAACACTTTGATATAATGTAAAGTAGTCAGTGTACAAATTAACAAATTTACAATGTTACACAAGGTGTATACTGACTACTTCACATTGTATCAAAGCGTCTTATGTTCAGTATTGTCCCATGAAAAGATTTAATAAAATATTTAAAAAAATGTGATCGGTATACTCACTTTTATGATACGATGTATGTATATGTATATAATATATACATATTATTTTCCTCAGAATACTACATTATAAAGTACATGCCTAGCCAGACACTCATTTTTAATAGGGAACCTAACGCTGTAAAGACTTTTCATTTCAGAGGGAACATGTCATCATCATCACATATGAAGCCAGTAACCTGCTCACAACATGACGGCAAAACAAAAGTTATACAGTGGGATGTTCTACATATGAATAGTCTTCAGAATGGCCCTAGTCTCATCATGAGTCATGCAGTACTAGCTTACAAGTAAGCTCCAGCAGCGTCCATAGCATCCACAGTGATATACTTGCTTCTTCTGTGCAGTGTGTATGTGTAAGAGGGTGGTGCTGTTATGGACAGTAAGGAACACTCTGTCACTTTAAGAGGCTACACCCCCTTGTCTGGCATGATGGAATGTTCTGCTTCTTCCCTGCAATAATCGGTGTAATGAACTAGCCTGTGCAGAGTGCAGGTGTGAAGCTGGAGCAGCGTCTGTGAGCTGAGGCTCAGGCTGCTGAAGAGAGGACTTTTTGTGCTGATAGCTGAAAGAGAGAGAAACTGTGTCCTGATATAGCTGCAAGAGAGCCACGAAGATACAGATAAAGGGATTTACAGTTTCCAGGAGCATCCCTAGGATCCAGAAGCAAGGAGAAGACCACGTTTCACAGAGCTGACAGAAAGCCGTGCGCACCACCGTATTAGACTGCTGGGGCCCCCCCAGGACTGGACCTGATTCTCCAACATCACCGTGAGTCTGTTCCTGTTTGGTGCACCTGTTAGGGCCTAGTGTAGGCTTCAGTAATCAGTACATGGGAGCCGTGTGGCCTGCTTAGTAAAGGCGAGGGAGGTTATACGTAGAGTAGCATCATCACTCGTTTATTGTTTACATTTGCTTGTCAGACATATTTTGAGTCTGTAATAGCTGGAGCACCGTGCTATTTTACGGAAAAGATAAAGTTTATTACTCTTGTAAATTGTCTTTTGCCATTGTATACCCCTGTTTGCATCTTCCTCATCCACTTCATTCCTTGCCTTCCAATAAATCTACCCTTTGTTGTTTGCACCTCATCTTGTGTACAGTAGTCTTCCAGCACCGTGGTGGTCCCCCGGCCATCGCTTCAAGTGGCGCTGCGAGCAGGGTACTGTCACCAAGATGGAGGCAGCAGACAGCAATGGTGGGAATGCTAATGTTAATGGAGATGTTGTGGGCATTGGTGGAACCCCTGCAAGGACACTCTCTATGGGCACCATATTTAGTGTGCTACCAAAGTTTGACGGCAAGAATATACCACTGTCCGACTGGGTGTCCCGGCTGCAAAGCACCCTGAAGATTTATAACATCAGCCCAGACCTTGAAGTGGACATTGCGTTAACTGCCCTAGAGGAGAAGCCCGTAGAAACGTCTGCCTACAACCAGAACTCACCCGCAGTACCCTGAAGGAGCTAGTGAAGTTCCTGGAAGAGATCTACAGCGAGACTGCTAGCGCCGGACACCTTCGCGCCAAATTTTTCTCTAGGCTGCAGCGGGAAGAAGGAATTTCTCAGTATGCAACAGCACTGCAAGAAGTGTTAGCAGAGGTGCAGAGAAAGGAGGCGGATGGATTTGGCAGCATGGGCTTTAAAGACCGGATACTCCGGGAGCAATTCATTCTGGGACTGCACAGCAAATCCTTGAGGCAAGCACTGTCAGAATGGGTCCGGGCAGATCCGGCTCTTATGTTTCGTCAAATCCTGGCGGAAAAAGTGGCCCAAAGTAAAGAAGAGAGCAATGCGTCAGGGGTGATGTGTGTCCAGGGCACCAATACCAGAGGGGACCCAAACCATCAGGAGGTGCTGGTCCAGGTGGTGCAAGACTTGCAGCGGTCCCTTGTCAACGTGCAAGAGAAACTGACCCAGATGGAGCGAAGAGTGGGGGAACTACAACAGTCTGACCCACCGTACTCATGCAACCATACTTCAGCCCGACTGATAAGGGATCAGTGGTGCAAGCCTCCTCCCGTCAGGCATCGGAGGCACGAGGACAGGCTCAAGGTACCACCCGGCGAGGAGGAGGTATCCAATGCTGGGAATGTGGAGGACGGGGGCACCTTGCCAGAGACTGTTGGAACTATACTCAAGGCCAGCGAATGCCGCCGTTAAACTACCAACCCCCGCAGTAGTGTGGCACTCTGCGGGGGAGGCGAGGAGAGAGGCCGCTCCATATCATAACGAACATTTGATTGCTGGGAGCCCCATCCTACGTGCTGAATTTGAAGGAGTTCTAGTGGATTGCCTGATAGATACCAGGTCACAAGTGACAACGATGCCAGAAGCGTATTTCAAGCAGCATTTCCAGGACCTGGCCAAGCCAGAAAAAGAGACATTGATCCAGTTGTTTGCTGCCAACCAACAACCGATCCCGGCCACAGGGGTCTTGTGGATGAATATTCGAATCTGTGGGCAAGAAGTTGGGAGAAAAGGAATCCTGCTAGTCCCTGAGCCTATCAAGGAAGATGTGCCTGTAGTACTGGGAACAGAGGCGTAGCTAAGGGTTCAGCTCAGGGGGGGCGAACCATCTGAGTGGGCCCCTAAACCTTGATTACAACTATGGTGGCACACTTTAATGATGGGTATAGGGGGAACCTCAGCAGATGATCCTGCTGTAATTGAAAATATATAATGGCCCCCGCATTAGCCCCCATGTTGTATCTCCCTTGGATTCTGGTCTCTGTCCCTTTCTGTGGGCTGCAAATTGCAGATAATAAAAACAACCAGTAAATGCGTATAGAGTCCACCATATGGGAATAGGTCCCTGAATGAATCCAGGTAACCCTAAAAAGAATACTCTTTTCTGGACAAGACCCTAAAGAGGTGAATGGAAAGAAAGAGGAAAGCAGAAAGGGGGAGGTAAAATATCACACAATGAAAGAAGAAAGTGGGCGCCCCTGTATGTCATCTCTTCTTTTTTTCCCTTCTCTCCATTTGTGGGCCATCTTATTCAGACTACATATGCATCTATATGTGATTGTGATTATCTATACTCACCTACTGGCTGTTCCCATTTTAATTCTATTTGGCTGTTCATCATATATATTTATCCTCAACTTTATGGGGATTTTAATTGTTTATATAAATGGCATTTTCATGTTTGTTACCTTGTATTTACTGATATGAGATGAGACACATTGGACTGATAGGACTCTGACCCCGGCTACAGGACCACATTACAAGAGATAGAGAGAGAGATGCTGAGAGAGAGACAGAGAGAGACTGAGAGACAGACAGAGAGACTGAGAGAGCGAGAAAGAGACTGACACAGAGACTGAGATCGAGACAGAGAGAGCAAGACAGAGGGAGCGAGACAGACAAACTGAGAGAGAGAGTGAGACAGAGACTGAGAGAGACAGAGAGACTAACAGACAGACAGAGAGACAGAGAGACTGAGAGAGAATGAGAAAGAGACTGAGACAGAGACTGAAACAGAGACTGAGATTGAGACAGAGAGAGCAAGACAGAGAGAGCGAGACTGAGACAAACTGAGAGAGAGAGAGTGAGACAGAGACTGAGAGAGACAGAGAGAGACTGCCAGAGAGTGACAGAGACTGAGAGAGACAATGAGAGACTGACAGAGACAGAGACTCAGAGAGAGACTGAGAGAGAGAAAGACACAAAGAGCAAGACTGAGAGCGAGACCTTGACTGAGAGAGACAGACAGAGACTGAGAGAGACAGACAAAGAGACAGAGACTGAAGAGACTGACAGACAGAGAGACAGAGATTGAGAGAGACAGAGACTGAGAGTGAGACTGAGAGTGAGACAGAGAGAGAGACTAAGACAGAGACAAACTGCGAGCGAGACAAAGACTTAGCCAGAGAGACTGCCAGAGAGTGACAGAGAGAGACTGACAGAGACTGAGAGACAGAGACTGACAGAGCGACAAACAGAGAGAGAGCGAGACAAAGACTGAGACAGAGAGACTGCGAGATACAGAGACTGACAGGGAGAGCGAGCGAGACAGAGAGCGAGCGAGACAGAGCGAGTGAGACAGAGAGTGAGCGAGACAGACAGAGAGCGAGACAGAGACTGACAGAGACAGAGACTGAGAGAGAGACAGAGAGAGACTGACCCTGAGCGACAGAGACTCAGAGAGAGACTGAGAGAGAGCAAGACAGAGTGAGCGAGACAGAGTGACAGACTGACAGAGAGCGAGACAGAGACTGAGACAGAGACTGAGACAGAGCGAGACAGAGAGAGCGAGAGAGACAGAGAGCGAGAGAGACAGAGACAGAGCAAAACGGATGCAAGAAACCTCAGGGACTTGTCAGGAGGGGAACAGTGTCCTGCCTCCTCCTCACTGCACAGTGCAGTCACCTCCAGCCCCCTGCAGCCTGAGCTCCTACCTCGTCCTATCTCCTGTCCGGCTGCTCCTGTATGCAGGGTTCAGGGAGGGAAGAAGCAGTGTCCTGAAGTCTCTTCAGCAGACACCACACAGCCGGCAATGTGTGCGTGTCTGCAGTATGCTCTGCTGGAGGCAGCAGGTACAGTGCCGGCACCCAGCATCCCCGGACACATGCTCCTCTACAGAACAGACCGCAGCAGTGCAGGGAGATTCTGTCCCTGCTCTACCGCAGAGCTCAACTATATTGGCGGGCACAGCAGGCTAGTATAGTTAAGGGTAGCGTACCTCCAGGTGGGCCCCCTCTGAGCTCCGGGCCCGGGGCGACCGCACCCTCTGCCCCCCCTGGTAGCTACGCTACTGATTGGGAATGGTAGAGGAAAAAATACCGCACACTCGAAACTGGTATGATGCAAAAGGTATATGCCAGATTTATTCACGAAAACAAGTCAACAATTGCCACTGTGATAATTTGCGCTGCTAACCCCCGGACACAGGACAGAGCAGGACAGCTCCACATGCTGCGGCCCACCCTAAGCAGGATCCCTCTATTTATGCCACAAGAGCATTCACTGGACCCATTATAAGGACTTCTTTATATACTGCGGCTCACCCTAAACAGGACCCCTCTACCTATACCACAGGAGCAATTACTGGACCCACTATAAGGTTATGTCTTAAAAGGACCATTGCCTTGCCTTCTATCACTGCCACTCCTATGTCTGTGTATCAAAAGAGCTAAGTAACCCCATGAATAAGACCCGGGAGGGTCGAAACGTTGGGTTTCTATCTACGAATTATCACAGTGGCAATTGTTGACTTGTTTTCGTGAATAAATCTGGCATATACCTTTTGCATCATACCAGTTTCGAGTGTGCGGTATTTTTTCTTCTACTATTGACTTGACCACACGGTCTGTTTTACCAGCACCTCCGTGTCCTTGACCTGAGTGCACACCATTATACTTGTTCACTGACTGGGAATGAACATCCTATGGGAACTCGATCAGATTATGTTTACCAAACGGGGACCTGGATATTGGAAGAAGGCTACTACACATAAGCCTACTCAAGAAGCCCTTCAATGACTGATCCGCGTCTGTGGGACGCAGAAGAGTGTGCCATCTTATCAGACGGTAGGGGTCGTCAGGGCTCCTGGTAAAGAACCTGTAATCCTACCTCCCGAGCGAGAAACTATAATATACCTTCCAGTGGGGACTGACCGCAACCTTGACGGGTTGGAAGTGGTTGTTCAGCCTGTGGTAGGTGGAGGCGTGGATCAAGAAGTCATGATAGATTGTACGATAGCTGTGGTCCAGCGAGGACATGTCCCCATAAGAGTTTTGAATGTGGGCCCCGGGGAGGTCACCTTGCCACGAGGGACAGATCTGGCCCTGGTGTACCTACATAAAGGTGAAGTGGTGAGTCAGAAGGAGATGTCTTTATCACCGAAAGAAGGTGTGGGGTGGACCCTAGCAGTTGCTGCGGGGGACGAAGAGACGCTATCCCCGGAGTGGAGTGGACGGGTCATCCTTGATCAAATGGAAGTGGATGTGAAGGCTCTGGGCCCTGAGCATGTGCATGCAATAGAAACTATGCTGTGGGAAAATCAGGCCGCATTCACCCGTCACGCCAAAGATTTTGGCTGCACTGAAGCCATCACACATGAGATACCGACTGGGGAAGCTTGTCCAATTCGAGAACGGCAGATCCCACCCAAGATCAAGAGGTGAAAACATTACTGAGGCAGATGCTGGATTCAGGAGTGGTGCAGAGTAGTCAGAGCCCTTGGGCAGCCCTGGTGCTGCTCATCAAGAAAAACGATGGGACTCTCCGGATCTGTATAGATTACAGGAAACTCAATGCCTGCACTGTTCGGGACTCGTATCCGTAGCCCCACATCGAGGAATCCTTGACAGCATTGGGGAAAGCCAAGTACTTCTCCACCCTGGACCTAGCAAGCGGATACTGGCAAGTAGCCGTGGCAGAGAAATACAAAGAGAAAACCGCCTTCATCCTCCCTATGGGGCTGTTCGAGTTTAACCGGATGCCCTTCGGGCTCTCCAATGCTCCAGGCACATTTCAACGGCTGATGGAAATGTGTTTGAGAGACTTAAATTTTGAGGCTACCCTGATCTATCTGGATGACATCATTGTGTTTTCGGCCTCATTCAAAGAACACCTTGCCCGGCTTGGACAGGTACTCGGAAGACTGCGGGCTCATAACCTGAAGGTGAAGCTAAAGAAGTGCCAACTCTTCAAGAGAGACATCGAGTACCTGGGCCACATAGTGTCACAAGATGGAGTTCTAATCTTGCCAGAAAAAGTGGCTGCTATCCAGAAGTGGCCAGTCCCTCGAACAGTGAGAGAACTCCAGGCCTTCCTGGGACTCGCTGGGTACTACCGCCGGTTTGATAAAGACTTCGCAAAGGTGGCGTGTCCTCTCAATGAGTTCCTGAGGGAGACCACTGGAGTGCCGAAGACCCAGCGCATCCCCTGGGCACAGGGACAAGATGAGGCCTTCCAGGCTATAAAGAATGCCTTTAGTTCAGCCCTGATTTTGGCCTACGCAGACTTCGATCAATCATTCCTGTTGTACACAGATGGTAGCCTTCATGGACTCGGTGCAGTACTTTCTCAGATACAGGATGGACATAAGAGAGTTATCAGGTATGCCAGCAGGTCCCTGCGAGAGAGCGAAAGAAACCCTCACAATTACAGCTCCTTCTTGTTAGAGCTCCTGGCCCTGGTGTGGGCCATGACAGAAAAGTTTGCAGGCTTCCTGACTGATACCAAGATTCAAGTTCGAACAGACAATAATCCTCTGGCCCACCGTGAGAATGCTAAATTGGGGGCCTTAGAACAACGGTGGGTGTCTCGCCTAGCCAAGTTCGACTTTACCATCCGTTATCACTCTGCTACCGAAAACACAAATGCTGATGGGCTGTCAAGAGTGACTGTGGAGACTCCAGTGAAGGATCTTGATGAGCAACTCGAAGAGGAGGAAATCCCAGACTTTCGTAAGTTTAAGCCCCCAATGGTTGCGGCCCAGTCAAGAAGGGAGGCCTGCACATTACCCCAGTCCCTGGGGAGAACCAATGAAGAATGGGGACACGTTCAGGATGAAGACGAAGGACTGAGACAGATGAAATGGTGGGTAACTCAAAAGCAGAAGCCTGGCAAACAAGAGAGAGATGATCTGGACTCTGAAATGAGGACAGAGTGTGTTACATCAGTGGGATAGACTGGAAGTGCGAGAGTCAGTGCTATATTATAAGAGGCAACAGCCAAATGATATGGAAGTAAGGTGGCAAGTTGTCATCCCAGGAAGAATGGCTCAAGAAGTAGCTAAAGAAGCCCACGAATATGGAGTGCACTTCGGCCCCACAAAGACCTACCAATGGTTGCAGCGGTATGTGTATTGCCCCCGGTTGGAGTTTGTGGTGGAAGAGGTTTGCTGGCAATGTCGAGTATGTGACCTTATTAAGAGTACCGAACAGAGGGCACCCATCCAGACCATACAAACTAAGGAACCGCTAGAAGTGGGACACTCGGCCTGGGGGCTGCAATACTGTTTGGTGATGACCGATCATTTCTCTAAGTTCGCAGTAGTCAATCCAACTAGAGATCAGACTGCGGAATCGGCGCGAGCCATCTGTCAAGACTGTAACCGGGTGTATGGGTGCCCAAAGCGCATCCACTCCGACCAAGGCGCATGTTTCCAAGGCAAGGTGATGGAAGAATTGTATCGTATGTATGGCATCGAGTGGTCCCGGACCACCCCTTACAACCCTCAAGGCAACGGAGCTTGTGAACGCTTCAACCGAACCTTACTTCAAATGCTGAGAATGTTGGAGGAGGATAAGAAGGCGTGTTGGCCAGACTATCTGCCGGAATTGGTCTGGACCTACAACAATCGGGTCCACTCCACCACGGGTTATACCCCCTATCTACTGTTGTTTGGAAGAGCTGGACGAGAGATCATTGAGCTGAATTTGGAACAGCCAGAGGAGATGATGGAGCAAACTGTCACCTCATGGGTGAAAGAGCATCGGCAACGATTGCAAACGATACGGCGGTTGGCGGGTCAGCAGCTGCAAGAAAAAGAACATACGGGCCGCAAACTGACTCAAGAGTTACCGCTCCAACCTGGAGACCGAGTATTAGTCAGAGAGAAATGCCCCAAGGGAAAACTAAGTGAGAGATGGGAAGTACAGCGGTACAAAGTTATCGAGCGAGTGTATGCTAATAGCCCTGTCTACAAGGTACAGATTGAGACTGGGGCATCCGCCCTTAGAGTACTTCACAGAAATATGCTGCGACCTTGCCAGTCTGAGGTCTGTTCTACACCATTGTCGCCTGAAGGTACTACTCCACTTACTGAATCTGTCATGCCTGATGGTGAAATTGATGATGAGTGGTGGACCATCCCTGACACAGTAGGGGGTCCTCAGCTGCACAGAGACGGTTATCCCATGGATGTACCAGTACCACCATGCGAGGACGAGACCAGACAAGAGCTCACAATGTCTCCTGCCACAAGTGTTCCTCTGGAAGATAGTCAAGCCTTGCCTGACAGCCAAGAGCTCTGGAGATCCCAGAGGTCTAATGCAGGGGTTCCACCAGTCCGATATGTAGAACAGTGTGCCCTGTCTATTTTTACACCTTTGTTGCCTCCTCTATAGGTGCTGTTTCCGCATTGCACGTTCCTCCATTACACTTTGACCCTGATGCTGTGATGGCCGAGGACGACCATCATTAAGAAGGGAGGCGTGTAAGAGGGTGGTGCTGTTATGGACAGTAAGGAACATGCTGTCACTTTAAGAGGCTGCACCCCCTTGTCTGGCGTAATGGAATTGTCTGCTTCTCCCCTGCAATAATCGGTGTAATGAACTAGTCTGTGCAGAGTGCAGGTGTGGAGCTGGAGCAGCATCTGTGAGCTGAGGCTGCTGCAGAGAGGACTTTTTGTGCTGATAGCTGAAAGAGAGAATTGTGTCCTGATATAGCTGCAAGAGAGCCACGAAGATACAGAGAAAGGGATTTACAGTTTCCAGGAGCATCCCTAGGATCCAGAAGCAAGGAGAAGACCATGTTTCACAGAGCTGACAGAAAGCCGTGCACACCACCGTATTGGACTGCTGGGGGTTCCCTGGGACTGGATCTGATTCTCCAATATCACCGTGAGTCTGTTCCTGTTTGGTGCACCTGTTAGGGCCTAGTGTAGGCTTCAATAGTCAGTACATGGGAGCCGTGTGGCCTGCTTAGTAAAGGCCAGGGAGGTTATACGTAGAGTAGCATCATCACTCGTTTATTGTTTACATTTGCTTGTTAGACATATTTTGAGTCTGTAATAGCTGGCGCACTGTGCCATTTTACGGAAAAGATAAAGTTTATTACTCTTGTAAATTGTCTTTTGCCATTGTATACCCCTGTTTGCATCTTCCTCATCCACTTCGTTCCTTGCCTTCCAATAAATCTACCCTTTGCTGTTTGCACCTCATCTTGTGTACAGTAGTCTTCCTGCACCGTGGTGGTCCCCCGGCCATCGCTTCATATGCCCTGGATGCTACTGGACAAGCTGGTACTGTGTGACTTGCTCTGGGACCTATGCTTCCCTGATGACTATTCACATGTATCACATTCTACTATATAACTTTTTTTCTTGTTGAAAGCAACATTTTAGAGGATGATAAGTCTGGTATTATGCTGTGCAATACTATGGAAGCAGGTTAGTTGCCTCATGTATGATGAAATACTGGTGTATGTCTCTAATTCAGGGGTCCCCAACCTGTAGCTCGCGAGCCACATGTGGCTCGCGGTCCCATGAATTGTGGCTCACGGCTGTCTGCCAACTTGATGCATTAGCTCCAGGTCTAGCAAACAGGTATGAAGAGCACATTTCAAAATGGTGAACTTTATAAGTAGCCCTGCACAGAAGAGCTGACCTGGATGAACATATACTGGTCTTGGGGGTTTAGAGATAATTTAGGTATGGTACGCTGGAGACAGGATGATACTACCGGTCAGAGAATGTGCTATAAGCTGGATGTGACTGTGTTGGGAGTGCTTGATCAAAGAATGCTGAATGGGGGTATTGTGGGAACCCCTGGATCTTGGTATATTGCTTCAGGGTGATTTGTGTGGAAAAGCTTAGGTTATCATTATACCCGTAATGGGGGCTTTGGTTGCCACTACTGTGAGGGGAGCAGGAGCTGGATGTGACTCGTGACCCTCTTGCAGAGCTGAATGTGGCTCTCAAGGTCAGAAAGGTTGGGGACCACTGCTCTAATTTGAGACTCAATTTTTACTTTTCTGACAATGCAGCTGTACATGGGCTCATTTTTGAATGGAACAGAGGAATTTACTTTAATTTCAACCTAATATCCTTATATACTGTACATATAATATTACTAGATGGTAGCCCGATTCTAACGCATTGGGTATTCTAGAATATGTATGTAGTTTATTTATGAAGATTTTAGAATAATACATTGAATACACAGGATTTGGCCGGCCGCGACCAATTAGCAAAGCGTGGTTCAACTCCCGCACCAATTCACGGTCGGACTGCACCTGTCGCTGATTGTTCGTGGCCGGCCACGTAGTATATAACAGCCCACATAGTAAATAGCACAGCCACGTAGTATATTGCACAGCCACGTAGTATATAGCACAGCCACGTAGTATATAGCACAGCCACGTAGTATATAGCACAGCCACGTAGTACAGGTCCTTCTCAAAAAATTAGCATATAGTGTTAAATTTCATTATTTACCATAATGTAATGATTACAATTAAACTTTCATATATTATAGATTCATTATCCACCAACTGAAATTTGTCACGTCTTTTATTGTTTTAATACTGATGATTTTGGCATACAACTCCTGATAACCCAAAAAACCTGTCTCAATAAATTAGCATATCAAGAAAAGGTTCTCTAAACGACCTATTACCCTAATCTTCTGAATCAACTAATTAACTCTAAACACATGCAAAAGATACCTGAGGCTTTTATAAACTCCCTGCCTGGTTCATTACTCAAAACCCCCATCATGGGTAAGACTAGCGACCTGACAGATGTCAAGAAGGCCATCATTGACACCCTCAAGCAAGAGGGTAAGACCCAGAAAGAAATTTCTCAACAAATAGGCTGTTGCCAGAGTGCTGTATCAAGGCACCTCAATGGTAAGTCTGTTGGAAGGAAACAATGTGGCAGAAAACGCTGTACAACGAGAAGAGGAGACCGGACCCTGAGGAAGATTGTGGAGAAGGACCGATTCCAGACCTTGGGGAACCTGAGGAAGCAGTGGACTGAGTCTGGTGTGGAAACATCCAGAGCCACCGTGCACAGGCGTGTGCAGGAAATGGGCTACAGGTGCCGAAATGGGCTACAGAGAAGCAGCACTGGACTGTTGCTAAGTGGTCCCAAGTACTTTTTTCTGATGAAAGCAAATTTTGCATGTCATTCGGAAATCAAGGTGCCAGAGTCTGGAGGAAGACTGGGGAGAAGGAAATGCCAAAATGCCTGAAGTCCAGTGTCAAGTACCCACAGTCAGTGATGGTGTGGGGTGCCATGTCAGCTGCTGGTGTTGGTCCACTGTGTTTCATCAAGGGCAGGGTCAATGCAGCTAGCTATCAGGAGATTTTGGAGCACTTCATGCTTCCATCGGCTGAAATGCTTTATGGAGATGAAGATTTCATTTTTCAGCACGACCTGGCACCTGCTAACAGTGCCAAAACCACTGGTAAATGGTTTACTGACCATGGTATTACTGTGCTCAATTGGCCTGCCAACTCTCCTGACCTGAACCCCATAGAGAATCTGTGGGATATTGTGAAGAGAAAGTTGAGAGACGCAAGACCCAACACTCTGGATGAGCTTAAGGCCGCTATTGAAGCATCCTGGGCCTCCATAACATCTCAGCAGTGTCACAGGCTGATTGCCTCCATGCCACGCCGCATTGAAGCAGTCATTTCTGCCAAAGGATTCCTGAAGTATTGAGTGCATAACTGAACATTATTATTTGTTGGTTTTTTTGTTTTTTTGTTTGTTATTAAAAAACACTTTTATTTGATTGGATGGGTGAAATATGCTAATTTATTGAGACAGGTTTTTTGGGTTATCAGGAGTTGTATGCCAAAATCATCAGTATTAAAACAATAAAAGATGTGACAAATTTCAGTTGGTGGATAATGAATCTATAATATATGAAAGTTTAATTGTAATCATTACATTATGGTAAATAATGAAATTTAACACTATATGCTAATTTTTTGAGAAGGACCTGTATATAGCACAGCCACGTAGTATATAACACAGCCCACGGAGTATATAGCACAGCCACGTAGTATAGAGCACAGCCCACAGAGTGTAGAACAGCCCACATAGCATATAACACAGCCCACATAGCATATAACACAGCTCACGTAGTATATAACAGCCCACACACGCAGTATATAACACAGCCCACGTAATGTATAACACAGGCCACATAGTGTATAACACAGGCCACGTAGTGTATAGCACAGCCCACGTAGTACATTGCACAGCCCAAGTAGTACATTGCACAGCCCACGTAGTACATTGCACAGCCCACGTAGTACATTGCACAGCCTATGCAGTATATAGCACAGCCCATGAAGTATATTGCACAGCCCACGTAGTATATTGCACAGCCCGTGTAGTATATAGCACAGCCCACGCAGTATATTGCACAGCCCACGCAGTATATTGCACAGCCCACACAGTATATTGCCCAGCCCGCGTAGTATATTGCCCAGCCCGCGTAGTATATTGACCAGCCCGCATAGTATATTGCCCAGCCCGCGTAGTATATTGCCCAGCCCGTGTAGTATATTGCCCAGCCTGTGTAGTATATTGCCCAGCCCGCGTAGGATATTGCACAGACCGCATAGTACATTGCACAGCCCGCGTAGTACATTGCACAGCCCGCGTAGTACATTGCACAGCCCACGTAGTACATTGTCCAGCCCACGTAGTATATTGCACAGCCCACGTAGTATATTGCACAGCCCAGATACGTCATCATCTCGCGAGATCGCAATGCATGGAGCGGTCACCGGAGTGTCGCAAGGAGCGGGAAAGGCCTGTTCTGGATCCGAGGGGCCGACGGACGGTGAGTATATAACGATTTTTTAATTATTTTTAACATTAGATCTTATTACTATTGATCCTGCATAGGCAGCATCAATGGTAAAAAGTTGGTCACACAGGGTTAATAGCAGCGTTAATGGAGTGCGTTACACCGCAGCATAACGCTGTCCGTTAGCGCTGCCATTAACCCTGTGTGAGTGCTGACTGGAGGGGAGTATGGAGCGGGCACTGACTGCAGGGAGGAAGGAGCAGCCATGTTGCCGCCGGACTGTGCCCGTCGCTGATTGGTCGTGGCAATGGTCGTGGGCGTTTTGCCACGACCAATCAGCAACTTGGATTTCCATGACAGACAGAGGCCGCGACCAATGAATATCCATGACAGACAGACAGAAAGACAGACAGACAGACAGACGGAAGTGACCCTTAGACAATTATATAGTAGATATTTATCATAAATATTTCGGCACAGTAGATAGGTTGCTTCTGTTTAAATGGTACATTACTTTATTATTCCGAAATAGATCATCAGCCGGAAGCAGTGATTAGATCTCAAGAGACATACCGGGCAACGAAAATGTAAAAGATTTGGCCTTGGTGACATTCTGCTCAAAGGGATCGAAATGAGCAGAACATTTGGAGTGTAAACTTGTGCATAACTGGCTAGTTTCACATGTCATCCCGATGCTGCATGGCTTGGCAGCAGAAGTGATATGCTCTGACGCTGGGAGCCTCGAGCTGCGCACAGCTATGATCAGCTCTTCTAAGCCTCTATAGAAGTCATGAAGCTGCAACAGTGAGCACCAGGTAAACGTGATCACTAGCCACTCTCCATACCCCTGTCACAATGTATATATGCAATAGACTGTTACATGATAAAAGATAGAATGAGACTGATATCTACTAGTGATGAGCGAGCACTAAAATGCTTGGTTGCTCTTTACTTGGGTTGAGCAAATTGGAAAATTCGGGTGCTCGACCCGAGCAACGAGCCCAGTGTAAGTCTATGGGAAATGCAAGTCTTTTTCTAGCGGCATACTCCCCCACCCCCAGCGGTCTGCAGATTGACTAGAAATTGCGGAAATCGATGGGAACAGTGCTCAAATTACATGGGAACAGAATAGAGAAGACCCCTGGAACCATTTCTGACTCCCAGGTCACTGCTGTGAACAAATGTGTCAGAGTCTTACGCCACTTTTACAGACTCCCAATAAAACATTCCAAAACGAAACCAAAATGGATTTTCCTGGGAAATATGTTAAGGAACATCCTTTCCAGGGTAATGACTTGTATATAAGGCAAAATAAATAACCAAAAACAAAAATGCTCCTCCACACCTTGGGCTATGTTCAGACCTAGCGTTTTTCATTCGTTTTTGAACTTTAGCATTGCTTTCAACCAAGACAAATGCATTCACTGGAAAATGTCATTTTAACATTTTACAGCCTTATCTGGCCATGTGGTGTGTGACCATTTTTTTACGGGCATCATAAACACCCTTTCAAAAAATGATGTGGGTGTTGCATCACGGACAACGGTGACCCTGGTGATATGGTGGTGGAGTATGAGGATGAGGAGAAGGAGAACAACAGTAAATAGCAAAAATCAGGAAGCGTATACCTATGTAAGAAACAGTCTCAGGTGCAGAAATCATATTAAATCATAGAGCAATAAGTGCCCAGACAAATTGGGCTATAGCCCTGTGGTGCTCCCTCCAAATATGGTAGCAAATTACTTAGAGCGCATAAACCACAAACAATTAATAGTAAAAAAATAGATCTTTAATCAAAAAACAAACCATGAATCACAAACAGTTATGTCACTACAGAGATGTTTAAATCCGTAGAAGGGTACACCGACCAAATATCACCCCACAAGTACATCAACAGAGGTATATAGAACCAGGGTATAAATGAATTTACCAGCATAAAGTTTCAGTGCATACATCATTAATCCATAGTTAAAGTAAAAATGACATATTCATAATCACTACTCATAAGGCACTTAGTTCACAGTTACAAAAAGGTCAGTGACCAATTACATTAGAATAGATAGGTACCATTGGTAGTGAAGAAAACCATAGCCATTACAGGTTCTTTTTCATGCTGTGAGTAGATGCGAGCGTGACACGTGCCCCTACGCTCAGCATATACCTATGTGTGGGTGAGAAGATGTGCATGGGAATAGACCTTCCAAAAAAAGACACTGAATTTGAGTTTGTTACGCTGCTATCATTCGGTGGTGTTGAGAAGTCTGGCCCAATCCAGCCCTTGTTCATTTTTATAAGAGTCAGCCTGTCAGCATTTTCAGTTGACAGGCGGATGCGCTTATTGGTTATAATTCCACCAGCGCCACTAAAAACAAGCTCTGACAAAACACTAGCAGCAGGGCAGGTGACAACCTCCAAGGCTTAGAGAGCCAGTTCATGTTACGTGTCCAGCTTGGATACCCAATAATTATAAGGCACAGAAGAATCATCTAGGACGTTGGTACGGTCAGCAAGGTGCTCCCTCAGCATCTTCCCAAACTTTTCACTCCTTGTGACAGTCCCCTGCGCCTCAGGGCCTGTGCGATGGAAAGGTCTGAGAAATCTCTTCCAGAACTTTGCCAGTGTTCCCCTGCCTCAGCTGGATTGGAGTTGTCTCTCTCGCCTATACTCCTTGGTTGTCCAACAAACTGTGACCTCTGCCACCAGCGTTTTCAGATGGAAATTTTTTATAATAATTCCACAACAAGGGCCTTCTGGTACTGCATATCCATATCCACTCCTGAGGTCTTATGTGTGGAGTCTGAACTGAATACTGACAGCCTTGTTGATGCTAGTAGTCAACAACTGCTCTCTTCTGCTCACAAATCCTTTCCAACATCTGCAGTGTAGAGTCCCAACGTGTGGGGACATCACACACCAGTCGGTGAGCTGGAAGCGGCAAGTGCTGCAAGGTTGGCTGAAGCTGTTGCTGACTTTCTAAAATGGGCACACAGGCGCCGTACTATCACAAAGCAGTTCCGGCAGCTCCGGGTAGGTTTTGAGAAATCGCTGAACCACAAGGTTAAGCACCTGGGCCAGGCATGGTATGTGAGTGAGCTCGCCTCACCTCAGAGCCGCCACCGGGTTCTGACCATTGTCACACGCTACCATGCCTGGCGTATGTTCAGCGGTGTCAGCCACAGATCTGCTATTTTAGTGCTGTCCACAACTCTTCAGCTTTGTGCAGTTTGTCACCTAAGCATATTAGCTTCAGCACCGCCTGTTGCCGCTCGGCTGAGGCCGTGCTGCAGTTCTTCCAGCTTGTGACTGATGTGATCATTTCAGAGATGGAGGCTGAAGAGGAGGAGGTACAGGAGTTGTAGACTGTGGGGGCAACAATGATTGACCTAGGCCTGCAATCCTCAGCGTCGGGAGAACGTGTTCCATCCCAAGGTCCGACTGGGTCTAAGCTTCCACTATGTAAACCCAGTGTGCCGTCAGCGGCATGTACCGTTCCTGCTCACAACTAAACGCTGCACTGGTGTAACACCCCAGGTAACCGTTTGTCACAGTGACGTTGCCTTCCTTTCGGGGAGGGTGATGTCACGCCTGGAGGCAAGGAGGATTCCCTTTAACAGGTAGTACACCTACATGCAACACATTCTGACTCTAGGCCAGAAGGGGGAGCTCTGAACCCAGTTTCAGGGGAGCCTTCACCAGATATAGATATTCTGGTTTGGAGGGGGAGTTAGGCAGTTAGTGAGTTCAGTCAGAGAGTGAGTTGGAGTGGAAGCAGAGAGAGGAGAGCTGGGGCCATGCAGAGATTTCTGCAGCTCCAGGCTGGAAGGAGAAATAGACTGGTTGCATTGATAGCGAGTGCGAGAGGGGAGAAGCACAGGAGGATAATGGAGCTGGAAGGGAACTGCAGCTGCACTCCTTCTAAGCTGAAGCGCAGAAACTGAGCACTGGGGACCCGAGGCTGTGTAGTACTTCACTTCTCACAGCAGAACCGGAGGGCAGGAGACTTTAAATCGTCTGTCCGCACCTACACCCAAAGGTGCAACAATATACACAGAGCCGTGATAGAGACCCTGTAAAAAGGCTCGCTTAGCCCACCATACGGGTACTGTCCCAGGACAGGAGAGAGAGGACCTTGACAGAAGCCACAGGCAGCAAGGAACTCACCACAAAGCGTGAGAAGGAATGCTTACAAACCTCACCTGGGAGAGGGATCCATCACTGTCTCCAGGTCGACCGGACCACACCAACATCTGTTGCTGGTACCCTGGACTGAGGCTGTCTACCATCAGTAACCCAGGTAAAGAAACTGCCACCCAGTGTGCTGGAGGACCAGTTTTCTAAAATGCAGAAGTCTCACACTCAGTGTCTGCAGAAATGTGCTGCTCTGGCTGCCAAAAATGATATTCTGGAAAATCGATCAAGGAGGAATAATGTGAGACTTGTGGGCATCCCAGAAAAGGCAGAAGGGACTGATCCTACAAAGTTTATTGAGGAATTGCTCCACAATAAGATTGGTGCTGATAACCTCTCTAAGTTATTTGTGGTGGAAAGAGTCCATCGTGTTCTTATGAGACCCCTTCCGCCGGGGTCCCCCCCTCGTACTATCCTTGCAAGGATCCTTAATTATAGAGACAGAGACATTATATTGAGAAAAGCAAGAATGGCTGAAGACATGTGTATTAATGGCCAAAAGATCTCTATTTACCTGGATTATTCGGCTGAGGTACAAAAGCAGAGGATGAGTTATGGATCGGTGAAGAAGAGACTAAGAGATCTGAGTTTGATCTACTCTACTCTATACTCGGCAAAGCTTAGGGTCATAGCCCTGGGAGCAGTTCATTTTTTTTCCAAATCCGGAAGAGGCCACTAAATGGCTATACTTAAATAATAAGGAGCTCATAGCAGATAGGGAAAAAGGGAAGTGTGAAGAAGACGGTGGTGTAAACAAAAATGGTGCTGCCTTATAGAATCCTCTGGATCCTGCTTTTAATAGCTGATGTGGACTGCAGAGAGACTTATTGCAATATTGATGTTATGTATATGCGGAGGAGTTGGGGAGGTGTTATAGTTAGATAGCAGTTTAGAGACAACAAAGCACGAGAAGGAAGGCTTACAATCCTCACCTGGGTGAGGGATCCATCATTGTCTCCCAGGCCGACCGGACCACACCAACACCTGTTGCTGGTACCCTGGACTGAGGCTGTCTACCATCAGTAAACCAGGTAAAGAGACTGCAACCCAGTGTCCTGTTTTTTTTCGGCACCACATCATCCTTGCCAAACACACTGGGAGCCCTAGGGACCCAGCTTCACCTGTGGGAAGCGATACCATCTTTGCTACAGTACCATCACCCCAAGAGGACCCCTTTTAGCTGCGTCGGTCACCCGTGACCAAGTACCACAGGTGGCGTCATACACATTTCCTATTTTACACACTTTATTCAAACCCCTTTAAAGACCATCCCTTTTACATGGGTGCCAAGGGCCACAGACTGGGTCACCGCCACCGTGGCACATCCCTTTAAGTACCAGACCTGGTATCGAGTACCTTACGGCCCTGGCGGGTGTTCCCTGGGGACAATGACATGGACAAGCATGCTGATGGTGCTAGCTGAGTGTGTGTGCAGCGACAGGTGCAGGGCAGGAGGCATCTTTTCATGCACGATGGACAGGGGAATGGCTTGCATGCACAACAGTGGAAGAAGCAGTGGTGTCACCCACAGACACTGTTCCTGGACTCTGGGGTTCAGCCCCCAAGTCGGGTGCTTTGCTGCGATGTGCCTGATCATGCTGGTGGTGGTCAGGCTGGTAGTTTTGCTACCCCTGCTGATGCTGGCTTGGCAGGTGGTGCAAGGGATCTTTTTGGAGTTAACAGCAGAGTCTTTAAAAAAACAACCAGACTCGGGAAGACCTAACAGTTGGACTGGCATCTTCCGTCGTGTTGGTGCTATGGGGAATGGTTGCCCGCCTTCTGTCTGCGGCCACTACACTGCTTCTTCCTGCCTGTTGGGGTGCTATGCCTCCCTCCCCATGTGTGTGGCTGTCCTCGCTCTGCATGTCCTCCTACCAGGTTGGGTCAGTTACTATATCATCTACCACCTCGTCTTCCACTTCCGCACCCTGGTCATCCTCCTGACTTTCTGGCAATTGTGTTTCATCATCGTCCACCTCTTGTGACAATTTCCCACCATCGCCTTTGTGTGACCGTGGCTGCTCAAATATTTGAAATATTTGGGCATCGCTACATGCGATCTCTTGCCCCGCTTCAAGTGGACTGGGTGAGAGGCCCGAATCTATAAATGGAAAGGTGAATAGCTCTTTGGAGAGTACAAGTGTGGGATCAGTTGTCTCCGGGCACTCGGCATGATGGGAGGAAGGAGGATCAGGCTGAGGAATACGCGGTCCAGACTCACTTCTACTGAGACTTGACAGTGTGGAAGACAGGGTGATGTGATGGTGGCAAAGTGACTGGAAGCATTATCCACTATCCAACCAACAACCTTTTGACACCGCTCTGGGTTCAATAATGGTGTGATGCTGCGGTCCCCTAGTAATTGGGATAGGAAGGTCGGGTGAGAAGATGTGGGTGTTTGTTGTGGCACAATTTCAGCTTGCCACCGGCCTCTGCCTCTGCATGAACCATCACCATCACGTCCAGTTCTCCGTCCCTTGACATGCCCCTTGTCCATTTTAAATGGAAGACAATATTTTCCACGTTCACTACAAATGGCTGAATTTGGATCGCAATGATATTTGATCCGTGTGATGGAGAAATCACAGTTTAAAATATCTGGCCTGTAGGTAACTATTTTTTTTCAGCAAACTGGTGTCAATAACTTGTGTAAGACACTGCAAAAAAATTAAATGTAGCCCTGAAATGGCACAATTTTGAGCGCACTGAAATGTGATCTATGTGACGGACAAAACCCAGGTAAAATATCTGGCCTGTTGGTAACTTTTTTTTTTAGCAAATTAGTGTCAATAACTTGGGTAAGACACTGCAAAAAAATTAAATTGCGCCCTGAAATGGCACAATTTTGAATGCAGTTATATGTGATCCGTGAGATGGTCAAACCACAATTTTCAATAGCTGGCCTGTAGGTAACTATTTTTACCAGCAAATTGGTGTCAATAACTTCGCTAACACACTGCAACAAAAATGAAAGGGAGGGAAGAAATGGCAAAATTTTGAGCACACTTTTTATCTCTGATCCGTGTGATTGACAAACCACAGTTTTCAATATTTGGCCTATAAAAAATATTCCTGTCCAATGATACCTGGGGCTATATCTACAAATATCTGTAATAGCAGCAGCAGCAGCAGACAGAACTGGAATGGACCCTTTTGCTATATGCACTGCAGTCTGCCACATACACTGCCTGCCTGCCTAGTACTGATATCTTTGCAGCTTTATTAGTCCTGAGAAAGACTGCTGGTTGAGATGGATATGTGTATATTATATGATTTACCCACACTAAGTAAGAACCAAGAAAATCTCTCCCTAGCTCAGCAGCAACTCTCCCTACACTGCCTGATTCCGTAGTAGACTGTGATGAGCATGGCAGTGCCAGGTCTGATATAGACCTGATGGCGCTGTGCGGCCAGCCAATCACAGTAATTTTATTATTATTATTATTTATTTATATAGCACCATTAATTCCATGGTGCTGTACATAAGAAAGGGGTTACATACAGAATTATGGATATCGTTTACAGTAAACAAATTTACAGTGACAGACTGGCACAGAGGGGAGAGGACCCTGTGATTGCGGACTTACATTCTATGGGATAATGTGAAAGACACAGAAGGTCGGGGGTGCAGCATCTCTGGTTGTGGTGAGGTGGCGGCTCTGGTGGTGGTGAGGTGGCATCTCTGGTGGTGATGAGGCGGCAGCTCTGGTGGTGGTGAGGCGGCAGATCAGTTAGAACAGAGGGAGAGAAGTACATGGGATTCTGGGGTGCAGTGGGTATTCCAGATTAGGAGATGGTTCAGACGTGCCAGTTAGAACAGAAGGAGAGAAGTACATGGGATTCTGGGGTGCAGTGGGTATTCCAGATTAGGAGATGGTTCAGATGTACCTGTGGATGAAAGCAGATGGATCAGGGCATGACTGCATGAAGGAGAATATACCATGGGTTACCATTCTGGTATATTTCTGATGTCACACTTAAAAGATGTCACACTTCAAATGATGTCACATCTTACCAAGGTCATATTTGACCTGCTCGATTCAAATTATACCATTCGTGGCACTGTAATGTGGCACTGTAATGCCACAATCAACATGGCTCCAGCATTACAGTGTGTGGCAGACAATCCCTGCATGTTCATTGGCTCTCTAAAGAGCACCAAACATGCAGGGAGGGGCCCGAGATCCCACCGAGCAACCCCGGAAATACTTGGCGAGCTCTGACCATCTCGATCAGTGAGATGCTCCGGTGAGTACCGATTAGTGGCGAGCATGTTCTCTCATCACTAGTAGATACTAGTTAGCAAGAAATAGTATATTATTTGCAGGATATGTCAATATCTATCAGAGGGGTGGGGGGCAGAAAAACGTCTCGCCATGATACATACATGCCACTGTACAACTTATTCAAGTCCCGGGAATTCAGCAGTAGACTTGAAACACATTTGCGTTCCAATGTTATTGCGCATGCATAGAATATGATGTTGCATATCTCCAGCAAGCCAAGAAGTAGTCCTGCAATGCATTTGCACTGCAGCTCTATCACCAGGTCACCCCTGCACCATCAAAAAAGACGTTAAAGACATTGTCCACTATTTGGACAACTCCTTGTCGTACCCTACGCTTGGCCCCAATACAATAAAAAAGCCTATACTCACCTCCTGTGCCAGCACCATTCCCATGGTGTCGGCACTCGCTCTCCCTGGGGCTCCAGTGTGGTTGTTGTGATGCATGAGCCCTGCGCTAAACCAGCGCTGGGATCACTGTCGCCACCTTCTATTGAATTGACCGTGAAGAGGAAGTCAGAGATCAGCTGCAGCCCCAACTTCCACTTCAATTTCAATTTGAAAGAAGGCTAGGACACTGAAGCCGGTGCTAACTGGGCTTCGGTGAGAGCGAGTGGCGGTATGGGAAGGGTGTATAAGCTTTTTGTTTTTTATCGGGGCCAAACATTTAGATCACAAAGGGGTTGTCCTAGTAGTGGACAACCCCTTTAAGGCGGTATTACATTGTGCTTACAAAATAGAGACTATGCCAAAATACAAAAGGCATCTCGGCATGATCAATATGTACATGAGGTTAGGTAAAACTAACACTATATAAATTGATGACACTGAGCATAAATAAGTTGGCCTAAAAAATGAATGTTAATTTGAGGAAGACATACAAATAATGCACATATACGTATATATAGTCCCACTGAGATAAAAATAGGGCAAAGGATACAATTACCCCAAATCCATATGGGACAAGCAGATGATAACAGGAAATGTCGAGTATAACCTAGATAAAACAGTAGGTGGAAAATATCCGAATTGTAGTTGGTTATTAAGGTCCATAGGTTTAACACTGTTTATTTAATGGATCCATTTTGCTTCTTTTTGCAGGATCTTATGATCCCATCACCTCCACTCAGTAAAGGTAAAACAGATCCTCTTTTATTTTTGGTCTTAAAAGTATTGATCTATCACATGAGATGGCTGTTTTAAAGGCCTCATTAAGGGATGAGACAGGGTATCTTGATACTGAGACATTCCGCATACCCATTGCTACCAATGTACCATAGTGCAAAGAAAAGAAGGAGCAATGCTCAAAACAATTCATTAAAAAATTTAATTTTATTCAATAATGAAACAATAATCAAAACCTCATTAAAATATGGATTTCAATTATATGGGACATAATACAGAAAGCTAAAACAGCAGATACATGACTCTCTCAAATGTTAGGACATATATGGTTATGTAAGGTTCTAGCAGGAACGAGGGATGCAATGACGAGCAGGAGGCTGAGCAAGAGTTAACAAATTTTATATATAAATGTCTCAACAGTGAATACGCCACTAAGGGAGATAGGGGATGTAAATAAACAGGCCCACGATATACTGTATATACAGTCATGGCCAAAAGTATTAACACCCCTGCAATTCTGTCAGATAATACTCAGTTTTTTCCTGAAAATGATTGCAATCACAAATTCTTTGGTATAATTATCTTCATTTAACTTGTCTTAAATGAACAAAACACAAAAAGAATTGTCCTAAAGCCAAATTGGATATAATTCCACACCAAACATAAAAAAGGGGGTGGACAAAAGTATTAGCACCATTCGAAAAATCATGTGATGCTTCTCTAATTTTTGTAATTAACAGCACCTGTAACTTACTTGTGGCACCTAACAGGTGTTGGCAATAACTAAATCACACTTGCAGCCAGTTGACATGGATTAAAGTTGACTCAACCTCTGTCCTGTGTCCTTGTGTACCACATTGAGCATGGAGAAAAGAAAGAAGACCAAAGAACTGTCTGAGGACTTGGGAAACCAAATTGTGAGGAAGCATGAGCAATCTCAAGGCTACAAGTCCATCTCCAAAGACCTGAATGTTTAAGACAAATTAAATGAAGATAATAATACCAAAGAATTTGTGTTTGCAATCATTTTCAGGAAGAAACTGAGTATTATCTGACAGAAATGCAGGGGTGTTAATACTTTTGGCCATGACTGTATCTATAAAGTAATTGCAACAAGTGAAATAACGGGTTAACTTATCAGTCTCTGATTCCTGGATGATGGTGGCTGGAAAATCCCACGATAGCGCCGTAGGTGGTGTGTAATGTCTCTGAGACGAGGGAGGGTATGCTGCAAAGCGGGCCTGTTAGTCACACCTGTTTATATCACACCTGCCCCCAGCAGTCAGGTGCAAAGGTCCCCTCCGGTCAGAAAGTGCTTCCCCTGGCAACAATGGTGACAGTTCTGGACCCCGACACGCAAGAGAGACTACTGTTCTGGCCCATCTTCCTACATTCCCCCACTCCTTTAGCTTGCCATTCCAAGGTTCTTGTGAACACATGGTGTTCTTTGGTACATTTTGCTGCCAAATAAAATGTCCATGATCAAAACGATTGGAAGGAGTAGTAGAGTTCCCTCCCTTGAGTGGTAGTATCAGTTTGCACAGAAGGGGGAACTGGTACGTCTGTATTCTTAGGATCAGATTCTTCAAGAGCCTCAAGTCTTGGCTCCTCACTTTCTTCATCTCCTTCTTCCTCTCCCATCGTGAGAACTGGCTCAGGAGCCTCTGAGGTTCCCTCTGCTCTTACTGGGTTTTTTGATAGACAAGGCTGAAGCATGTTCCAATGAACTATCTGAGTGGGAGAGCTCTGTTCTCTTTCAGGCTGAATCTCGTACACAGGCCCCTCAGAGCTGACTCGCCGCTTAACCCGGTATGGGTCCTTTTCCCACCGATTTTCTAGCTTATCTCGAGGACATCTTTCTCGCACTAAGACATGGTCTCTGACCTGGATGTCTGTCGCCCGCAGTGGGATCCTCTCAACATGCTCTGACTCCCAAAGCCTGATCTATACTATCCGATTCAAAGTTTGCAGTCACCAGACCTGAACCCAATCGAGATGATCTGGGGTGAGCTGCATCGCAGAGTGAAGGCAAAAGGGCCAACAAGTGCTAAGCATCTCTGGGAACTCCTTCAAGATTGTTGGAGGACCATTTCCGGTGACTACCTCTTGAAGCTCATCAAGAGTGTGCAAAGCAGTCATCAAAGCAAAAGGTGAAGAACCTAGAATATAAGACATATTTTCAGTTGTTTCACACTTTTTTGATAAGTATATAATTCCACATGTGTTAATTCATAGTTTTGATGCCTTCAGTGTGAATTTACAATTTTCATAGTCATGAAAATACAGATAAATCTTTAAATGAGAAGATGTGTCCAAACTTTTGGTCTGTACTGTACATCAGGTTTTTTTTTTTTATAAAGTCAAGGAATTTAAAACCAACCACCACCACCACGTAACCTTCATAACAAAACCATGTCAATAGATGATCCAGGGATTCTATATATTGATTGAAGTCATTCATGAGCAAATGTTCAGCATGTGTTCAATGGATGAGTGACTTTAAAATCATGGCTGCTCACTTTACTAGCAAGCAATGCCCATAATCCCTGCGGAGATGCTATTAGCAGTTGGTTGACCTGAAATTGACATGAGCTGACTGAGGTGCACTGTTGGACTGCTACGCACAGCTTGAAAAACTGTACTATGCTATATGACCAATTTTATAAGGTACAGCTCTAATGTAATGTGGGGAAAATAATAGTATACAGTATATAATTATAATAAGATAGTGCATTTATCAGAATCATGAGATATATAAATATAAATGCAATGTAAGATATGTAAAACAAAAGTAAGCCAGATATTCTGGAAACAAACTTGAAACACGTGCTAGAGTTATGCGCCCCAATTCATGAGGCAGGTCCTTGCCAATATTCTATCACAATACAGCTTGAAAGATCAATTTGAGTTGCCCAACAATGTTGCAACTGTACAAAATGGATCCCAAACAGCACCTCAGTATAGTATATTATGGCTGTATTGCACAATATAAGCACATTTTATTATTTACCTTTTGTGTCTCCCCTATATCCTCATATATTGGAAGCTTGTGAGCAGGGCCCTCACTCATCTTGATATCTGAGTTATACGTATTCTGTAATGTCTTTATAGTCTGTAAAAAGCGCCGCTAACATGTAAAGTTCTGTGGAATATGTTGGCACTACAGAAATAAAAATGACTTATTATAGTATCCTATTTTTATGGCTACATTCCATTCCGTAACATAGGAAACTATAAATGGTCTTGTAAATTATTAATAAATACTGCTGTAATAAACGGATTGTACACAGTTTAGAAGTGAGAACAAAATTGTTACACTTTTTTGGATGAAACTCTGAACGATTTTTTCATACGTTTGTGTGAACCCTTCTTAATAGGAACATTTAAGCCTCATCCGGACGTACATATTCTATTTGGGTTTTTCAAAGAATAGAAAATGTACCATTTCCAGTTTGTGGCTATTAACACGTCCAGGTTGTTTGCAGACCGAGTGATCCTCCAAAAATAACATGTCATGTCCGTTTTTGATTCAAGACATACAGTGGCAAGTGAAAGTTTGGGCATTCTTGGTTAAAATTACTGTGATTGGGAACAATTAAGCAAGTTCAAGATGAAATTATATCTAAAAGACCTAAAGTTAAAGATGACACATTTCCTTTGTATTTTAGGCCAAAAAAATATTTTGTCATTTATTTTCATTATTAAAAGTACAAAAAGGAAAATTGGCCAATGCAAGAGTTTGGGCACCCTTGGAGATTTGTGTGTTCAGATAACTTTGACCAAGGTTCCAGACCTTAATTAGCCTGTTATAGTTATGGCTTGTTCACTGTCATCGTTAGGAATGGCCAAGTGATACAAATTTCCCAGCTTTATAAAAATTCAGCCTCCTCTAATCTTGTGCCATAAAACAGCAGACATGGGTTCTTGTAAACAGCTGCCTAACGCTCTGGAAATGAAAATGATGGAGGCCTACAAAGCAGGTGAAGGCTATAAGAAGAAAGCAAAGTGTTTTCAAGTCTGAAGTGTAATTAACCCATTTACCCCCAAGCCTGATTTCACCTTCATGACCAGGCCAAATTTTATAATTCTGACCAGTGCCATTTTATGAGGTAAATAACTCTGGAAAACTTAAACGAATCCCACGGATTTTGTGTCTGTTTTCTCATGACATATTGTACTTCATGAGAGTGGTAAAATTTGTTTGATATGACATGCGTTTATTTGTGAAAATATCGGACATTTGTCAATAATTTTGAACATTGTGCAATTTCCATACTTTTAATTCTTATGCCCTTAACCCAGAGAGTCATATCGCTTAACAAATAACATTTACCACATGTCTAGTTAACATCTGCTTCATTTTTTAAACAGTTTTTTGTATTGTACTTCCTGAACCAGCCCCTGAGGAAGTACAGTATGAAACGTGCGTTGGGGCTGAGGGCAGCACAGCGGGACACTGGACTCCTGGACACAGCTCTATAAGAGCGCAAACATTTACAGGTAATCAATTCACCTACCCATACCTTTTTTCATGCACATATGAAGACGATGTATCTGAGCCACTTGGCATTTATTTTAGCAGAATAAATCTGCTTCCATGCACATGCACCTTTTGAAGCTCACTTATACATATTTTATTAGGTAGTTTTGTTCCCTGTAAAAAATATATATGATGTAAATAATTTAAGTAAACTATGATCTGGTTAATGTTCATTAGAATTTCCTGCTGGGTGGTCCTGGCACCGTGTTTCTGCGTTTTTTTTTAAAAAAGGACTTTTTTGGAATTTGTATATTTTAATAAGCTGAACTAATAAAAATATTTTTTTATAATATACACTGCTTAAAAAAATAAAGGGAACACTAAAATCCCACATCCTATATATCATTGAATGAAATATTCCAGTTGTAAATCTTTATTCATTATATAGTGGAATGCATTGAGAACAGTAAAACCTAAAAATGATCAATGTAAATGACAACTAATATCACATGGAGGTCTGGAGTTGGAATGATGCTCAAAATCAAAGTGGAAAATCAAATTGCACCATGATCCAACTTCAGTGGAAATGCCTCAAGACAAGAATATGATGCTCAGTAGTGTGTGTAGCCTCCACATGCCGGTATGACCTCCCTACAATGCCTGGGCATGCTCCTGATGAAGCAGCACATGGTCTCCTGAGGGATCTCCTCCCAGACCTGGACTAAAGCATCCGCCAACTCCTGGACAGACTGTGACGTTGGTGGATGGAGTGAGACATGATGTCCCAGATGTGTTCAATCGAATTCAGTCCATACCTTCAATACCTTCATCTTGCAGGAACTGCTGACACACTCCAGTCACATGAGGTTTGGCATTGTACTGCATTAGGAGGAACCCAAGGCCAACCGCACCAGCATATGGTCTCACAAGGGGTCTGAGGATCTCATCTCGGTACCTAATGGCACTCAGGCTACCTCTGGCGAGCACATGAAGGGCGTGCGGCCCTCCAAAGAAATTCCACCCCACACCATTACTGAGCCACTGTCAAACTGGTCATGCTGAAGGATGTTGTAGGCAGCAGATTGCTCTCCACGTCTGTCACATGTGCTCAGTGTGAACCTGCTTTCATCTGTGAAGTGCACATGGCACCAGTTGCGAATTTGCCAGTCCTTGTGTTCTGTGGTAAATGCCAAGCGTCCTGCGTGGCGTTGGGCTGTGAGCACAACCCCCATCTGTGGACGTTGGGCACTCAGACCATCCTCATGGAGTCGGTTTCTAATCGTTTATGCAGACACATGCACATTTGTGGCCTGCTAGTGGTCATTTTGCAGGGCTCTGGCAGTGCTCCTCCTGTTCCTCCTTGCACAAAGGCTGAGGTAGTGGTCCTGCTGCTGGGTTGTTGCCCTTCTATGGCCCCCTCCATGTCTCCTGGTGTACTGACCTGTCTCCTGGTAGCGCCTCCAGCCTCTGGACACTATGCTGACAGACACAGCAAACCTTCTTGCCACAGCTCGCATTGATGTGCCATCCAGGATGAGCTGCACTACCTGAGGCACTTGTGTGGGTTGCTACCACGAGTGTGAAAGCACAACCAACATTCAAAAGTGACCAAAACATCAGCCAGAAAGCATTGGTACTCAGATGTGATCTGTGGCCCACACTTGCAGAACCACTCCTTTATTGACTGTGTCTTGATAATTGGCAATAATTTCCATCTGTTGTCTGTTCCATTTGCACAACAGCATGTGAAATTGATTGTCAATCAGTGTTGCTTCTCAAGTTGACAGTTTGATTTCACAGAAGTTTAATTTACTCGGAGTTATATTCTGTTGTTTAAGTGTTCCCTTTATTTTTTTGAGCAGTGTATATTTGAGTGGTGAATTGTGTCCAGTCCAGTGGTTCCTTAATTAATAAGGAACAATACAGGGACTACCTTATTGATATTGACCCCGGCAGACGAGTCAGAATAGAGGTGAATATTTGATCAGTTTTTAGACAATTCTTGCAACAACTGGGGCTCCATTTAACAATCTCCTTCTGATACCCACTCAATATCAGGATTATGAATTTGAAACCATATAAGCACCAGTACCAACCCAGCAGGTAAATTATCCAACACAAAACAGGAGATGAATTTAGAGTAAAGTGCTCCCACTTGGAGAATGAAATTCACTGGTGCCCTCTTGATCAAACTCCGGGCTAAAGGTGTCTTATCAATGGTGAAGATTTGAATTGGTCTTTCTAAACTAACTGCCCCTAACCATAACATCAGAACCAGTCCCAAATCAATAAAGTTAGCAGTACTTTATCAGAGAAAGAAAAAGGTACCGGGTAGTCTGGGTGACCTCCACGGCCATCACCCAGACTCAGGCAGTTTTCCGACTGTTTGCTAGCTTGAGGACGAGTTTGGCATTCCTTAAGAAAATATTCAGCAAGACCACAGTACAGACAGAATCCAAAATCTTCTCTATATTTTTTCTGCACCACACGAAGACTAGCAACTCTAACCTTCAATGGCTCCACCTCTGTTAAATGGATCTCCTCCAGGGAAGTATAACGAGCAATCTACTGTTCACCATGTATCTCACGGATTCTGTGGTTCATTCTATTATGCTATACGGGGGTGAGACGACGAGACGTAGCGAACCCAATAGTGGACCCTCTGGGTCACGGTCCCAGAGCCCCCCAGGGCGAGCAAACCTGATGGAAGCACCCCCTATACAGGGAGCGTTAGGAGCAGGCCCGAGGAGGATGGTACCGCAACTGCCGGAGCCAAAGGGATGACTGGGTGCAGCAGCGGAGCAGGAACGCAGAAGAGACGAGGCGGAGAGCTGAAAAGGAAAAAGACAAATATAAGGACAAGGCAAAACCAAGAACCAGTAGGAACAGGGAACAGCGGAAAACCGGAGGAACAAGGAGGAACCGGAGAAACGGAACACAGAGAGGAACCTAAGGAAGGACCCAGAGACAACGCTGGCGCAAGCAAGCACGCTACAGCGAAGATACACAGGC
This sequence comes from Ranitomeya imitator, assembly GCF_032444005.1. Lineage (NCBI taxonomy): Eukaryota > Metazoa > Chordata > Amphibia > Anura > Dendrobatidae > Ranitomeya > Ranitomeya imitator. Next base: position 514,103,948 of record NC_091285.1, read on the forward strand.
GCTTACCTGAGGGAGCGCCGAGCAGAAATACCCGGTGGGCGCCGCCATATTGGAGGCGGAGCCACCGGGTCACAACCTCCCAGCAGGCAGAGCGGCGGAAGAGACCCTACGGCGCATGCGCGGACCGCAGATGCGCCGAGAAGCAGAGAAGCCGCGCTGACCAGAAGAAGAAGGGACGTCGGGAGCGTGCCGGCCGGACAGGTAAGTATAGGTGATCGTGACAGTACCCCCTTTCTTACTCCCCCTTCTTTTAGAGCTGGAAAGAAACCTCTTTAAAATATGGGGTGCATTGATGTTCTCTCGAGGTTCCCATGATCTCTCCTCAGGACCAAATCCCTTCCAGTCAATCAAAAATAGCGTTCGGCCCTTAACCGTCTTTTGAGCTAAAATATCTCTTACCTCGAACTGATCGTCGGAAGAGGAAAAGGAAGGAGCAAAAGATGACGAAGAGTGAAAACGATTAAATACAGCAGGTTTAAGGAGCGAGACATGAAAGGCATTAGGCACACGCAAAGAAGCTGGTAATTTTAACTTATAATGCCACCTCATTGATTCGGCTAGAAATTTCAAAAGGCCCAATGTAGCGAGGTCCCAATTTATGAGAAGGGATTTTTAGCCTAATGTACCGAGAGGAGAGCCAAACCTTATCCCCCGGTTGATATGGGGGAGCATCAAGCCGTCTTTTATCTGCAAACCTTTTCATACGATCAGTAGCCTTAAGAAGAGACTCCTTAGTCTCTAGCCAAATCTTGGAGAACTCCAGGGACAGAGAATCAGCCGCCGGTACGCCTGAAGTGCTGGAAATGGGAAAAGGAATGCTAGGGTGTTGCCCAAAGACCACAAAGAAAGGATATTTAGAAGAAGATTCATTAGGATGATTGTTATAAGCAAATTCCGCCCAAGGAAGCAAGGAAACCCAATCGTTATGATGAGCATTGGAGAAATGTCGTAGATAGGACGTGAGAATTTGATTGACGCGCTCCACTTGGCCATTAGACTGAGGATGATAAGCAGAGGAGAAATCTAGCGTTACTTTCATTAAGCCACACAGAGCTCTCCAGAATCGTGCCGTGAACTGGACTCCTCGGTCCGAAACAATATGAAGAGGAAAGCCGTGAAGTCGGAAGATATGGCGGATGAAGATCTTCGCCAGTTCGGAGGCAGATGGCAAACCAGATAAGGGAATGAAGTGAGCCATTTTGGAAAATCGATCGACAACCACCAGGATGACGGAGCAATTACAGGAGCGAGGGAGATCCGTGATAAAGTCCATGGCGATATGACTCCAAGGAGTGGACGGCATAGGTAGCGGATGTAAGAGTCCGGAAGGTAGTTGCCGGGGAACCTTGTTTTTAGCACAGGAAGGACATGAAGCGATGAAATCTCGGACATCTTGACGAAGGGACGGCCACCAATAGTGGCGAGCAATAAGAAAGAGGGTCTTCTTAGTTCCAGCATGTCCAGCAATTTTGGAAGAATGACCCCAGAGTAGTACTTTCTTTCTGTCCTCGCTTGCCACGAAGGTCTTCCCAGGAGGTAAGGAGATCACTTCTAAAGGAGTAACGGAAATGATCCTAGCAGGGTCAATATTGTGTGCAGGAGTCTCCACCTCATCCAACGGCTGAAAAGACCGTGAGAGAGCATCCGCTCTGACATTCTTGTCACCAGGACGAAAATGGAGTTCAAAATCAAAACGTCCAAAAAACAGGGACCATCTAGCTTGTCGAGGATTAAGTCTTTGGGCCGACTGCACATAGGCCAGATTCTTATGGTCCGTAAATATAGTAAAGGGGTGAACAGCCCCTTCGAGAAGATAACGCCACTCCTCTAAGGCCAACTTAATGGCTAACAGTTCCTTGTCTCCGATGGAGTAATTTCGTTCCGAAGACGAAAAGGACTTGGAGAAGAAACCACACGTGACGATACGTCCAGAGGCTGACTTTTGTAAGAGAACTGCTCCGACCCCCAGGGAAGATGCATCCACCTCAAGAACAAAGGGTCTGTTGACATCAGGACGATGAAGCGTTAGGAGCAGGCCCGAGGAGGATGGTACCGCAACTGCCGGAGCCAAAGGGACGACTGGGTGCAGCAGCGGAGCAGGAACGCAGAAGAGACGAGGCGGAGAGCTGAAAAGGAAAAAGACAAATATAAGGACAAGGCAAAACCAAGAACCAGTAGGAACAGGGAACAGCGGAAAACCGGAGGAACAAGGAGGAACCAGAGAAACGGAACACAGAGAGGAACCTAAGGAAGGACCCAGAGACAACGCTGGCGCAAGCAAGCACGCTACAGCGAAGATACACAGGCGCTTACCTGAGGGAGCGCCGAGCAGAAATACCCGGTGGGCGCCGCCATATTGGAGGCGGAGCCACCGGGTCACAACCTCCCAGCAGGCAGAGCGGCGGAAGAGACCCTATGGCGCATGCGCGGACTGCAGATGCGCCGAGAAGCAGAGAAGCTGCGCTGACCAGAAGAAGAAGGGACGTCGGGAGCGTGCCAGCTGGACAGGTAAGTATAGGTGATCGTGACACATTCGTATGGCCAGGGGCATCCCTATAATGAGGCAACTTGAGCTTGTTGCCTCAGGCGGCGCCACCTGCTGGGCGGCAGTGGGAGCGCTCAGTGCAGGAGACCCGATGCACAAAGTCCTGAGCGTTGCTCCTGTGCAGAGCTTGGTGCCGCCTCCAGCACTAGCTCCTCCTCTGTCTTCTCTATCCCTCACCCTCTGGCTGATCAGGACATCGGCAGTGAGGGACAAAGCAGGAGGAGCTCGGAGCCAGAAATCTCCTCAGTGTGTGACAATTACAGTGGCCAGTAGGTGGCAGCATCACAAATTGATGCTGCCCCCTCCTGGCTCCAGATGTAGGGCTGCTCCCTACCCCAGCCCCCAAAATTCCTGAGACTAGCTGCTGACGCTGCCTGCTGGTGCCTCTGTACACTGTCCCCTCCATAACTCCTTCCTAGTTCCTCTAAGATCACAGGAGGCAGTCGGACCAGAGGAGGAGGAGGGGGAGATCCTGCCTGCACAGACTCCTAGAGGAGGCAGCAGCTCCCTGTGTCCTCTGATCAGGCCTGAAGCCACAATTGTCTCTGCTTGGCAGGATCCCACATAATAAATTCCCCCCAATAACAATCCTTTGCATATATCCAGCACAGTGTAACCTGTGCACTCCCGAGTATTCAGAGTCCTGTCCAGTAATGTGCTGGGGTGCAGGTGGTGTGGTGCTGGTGTATGTCATGTGCGCTCCCCTGAGTATCCGGAGTCCTGTCCAATAATGTGCTGGGGTGCAGGCGGTGTGGTGCTGGTGTATGTGATGTGCGCTCCCCTGAGTATCCGGAGTCCTGTCCAGTAATGTGCTGGGGTGCAGGCAGTGCGGTGCTGGTGTATGTGATGTGCGCTCCCCTGAGTATCCGGAGTCCTGTCCAGTAATGTGCTGGGGTGCAGGCAGTGCGGTGCTGGTGTATGTGATGTGTGCTCCGCTGAGTATCTGGAGTCCTGTCCAGTAATGTTCTGGGGTGCAGGCAGTGCGGTGCTGGTGTATGTGATGTGTGCTCCCCTGAGTATCCAGAGTCCTGTCCAGTGATGTGCTGGGGTGCAGGCAGTGCGGTGCTGGTGTATGTGATGTGTGCTCCCCTGAGTATCCGGAGTCCTGTCCAGTAATGTGCTGGGGTGCAGGCAGTGCTGGTGTATGTGATGTGTGCTCTGCTGAGTATCCGGAGTCCTGTCCAGTAATGTGCTGGGGTGCAGGCAGTGCTGGTGTATGTGATGTGTGCTCCGCTGAGTATCCGGAGTCCTGTCCAGTAATGTGCTGGGGTGCAGGCGGTGCTGGTGTATGTGATGGGCGCTCCCCTGAGTATCCGGAGTTCTGTCCAGTAGTGTGCTGGGGTGCAGGCGGTGCTGGTGTATGTGATGTGCGCTCCCCTGAGTATCCGGAGTCTTGTCCAGTAATGTGCTGGGGTGCAGGCACTGTGGTGCTGGTGTATGTGATGTGCGCTCCCCTGAGTATCTGGAGTCCTGTCCAGTAATGTGCTGGGGTGCAGGCAGTGCTGGTGTATGTGATGTGCGCTCCCCTGAGTATCTGGAGTCCTGTCCAGTAATGTGCTGGGGTGCAGGCGGTGCTGGTGTATGTGATGCTATCAGTGCAGACGATCGCTGTGCCCTCTGGTACCCAGCATCTGTATGTTCTTCAGTTATCGCCCCTCACATTATCACACCTCAGCTAGAATATCCGCTCTGTGGAACATCTCCTGAAGGTTCGTGCATGATTCCAGAGCTCTGGTCATTCTAGCAATGGACCTAACCGTCCAGGCAGTGGTGACCACGGTCATTTCACTATATATAGATGTAGTGATGAGTCTGGGTTTAGGTTCCTCTCTGACTGAGAATTATGTAGGTTCTGTGTGGGCGGCTAAAGTCTCCTTTTTTGTTTGACTAAACTATTGCAGATAGGACACGCAGGCTGATATCAGAGATTTCTGTTGAGAACAATATGTATTACTGACATAGCACAACGACCTAATGACTGCGCTGGACTCTTTTGTGTAGTTCCTCTGTTGGATAATGGTATTAAGTTAAATGTCTTTGATCAGAATGTTGGCTGAACATGGTCCAATAATCTCACGAGAGAATCGGAGCACACTGAGGAGAAGATGGAGGAAATAATTCTCTATCTTCTTTATCTTATCAGTTTGCTGAAATCAGACTGCACTCAGATGTCATCCAAGTGCAGTCCAATGTTCTGCCCCCACTCACTGATTTGAATGTTTGCATGCCGTCCAATATACCCTGCTACTCAGCATTCTGTGATTTTTTTTTCTCCTGCCAATTCAGTATGAGAAGAAGACACTAGTCTTCTAGAAATCCCATCCTCACTATGTTTTTCCCCTCCGCAGCGTTATTTTAGCTGCATTGCAGGTTTTGGGACTTCCGCATCACCACAGCATGTTCATTTCATGCTGCGGAGTCAGAAGAGATCTCCATCGGGTGAATGCGGGGAGAAGATGCAGATCGTGAGTACAGGGCAGCTGCGGTCTCCCTGCGTTCACCCGCGGGTTCCCAACAGTTCCGAAGACACTGCTTCCAAGACGCAGCCCCTCCAGATGTTGAGCACATACCCTAAGACTATGTTCACACACCCATAGCACGCTGCAAAAGCGCTGAAAGGAATTGGTGCTCATTCTTTCCAAATTGAAGCAAAAGCAGGTTTCACTTTCTGCAAATAAATAAAACCAATGTGCGTTCTCAGCTATAAAAAATGCAGGTTTAGATCAGCATAAAACCAAGGTAAAATGCAGCAAAACCTTCCTTGTGTGAACACAGCCTAAAGAGGAGGAGAGAGTGAAGAATACATGTTATATGCGGCTCCTTACTTCATTCATTGGCCAATAGACCTGTCATAGGGGGGCACCAAAATCTCCTCATTTGCATTAGATGTAAACAATTTTCTCAGGAAATTGTCCTGTTCTAGTCTGTATTTTACCGGAGGTGAGCCCCTTATGCTACTATATAGCAGCTTAGTATGCATCTTGGGGGTCACTGACTTCCTTTTTACGTAGTGGTGTTACCATTTTTTGGAATGTAGAAATTTGGAAGTGGACAATACAGTACGTGGGGTCTGGAGGGGGGGCCAATTAGAACTAATGCTATGGGGCCCCAAAATTTCTATGTACGCCCCAGGTGCAGGAGGCATTACACCGTTCACATATGTCTCTGCTGCAGGACTGACTGGTCATAACTTCCACACCACGTCCAATGTCACCCGTTGGTACATACAGGCATCCAGCCATGTTTCTCCCGAGCGGCGTTTGGTTGGTGGTGTTCGTCCCCCTTCCCGCTCTCACATCCCTTGCCCAACAAAATGGGAAGGCCCCTATTAGCCCCGGACAGCCCTGTGTGTGGCACTTGTGATTGGCTAAGCGTTTCGGGACACGGAGGTGTGGCCTGTTATAGAAGACGCACCATTTTTTACCGATTTAAAAAATTTACTACAGTGGGGGCGCAATCTTGCAGTTTGCCTCAGGCAGCAGAGAGGCTAGGTTCAACCCTGCGTATAGCCTGAATCATCCAGAGAACAAGGGGTGTCAAAAAGGACCAGAGCATCCTTAGGGGTTTCAGAAAAGCCTTTGTGGAACTGGCACCTGAGAGCAGTTTTGTTCCATGAACTTTCGTGAACTTTAGTGGACCACTGCTGGAACTTAGTACAGTAGTCCTCAGCTCATTCATGATGTTAGCCTAAGCCACCTGGATCCTGGGTTCATCATATATCAGACTTAAACTGTCAAAAAAAGATTCTACAGAAAACTGCTCTGGGGCTTTTGGGGACAAAGGAAAATACCCAGGTCTGAAGGCATGATTATTCCCTCCCGCTGGAACTCCTCCCCTGACCACTGGGGGCGAAGGTTAAAAAAATAACGAACAGTGCTTCCTACTTACCATAAACTGGCCTTTCCTGAAAATTTATCAGGAAGGGCCATTAGGCTGGGTTCACATTGCGCTAGGTGTGTCCGTCTAACGGACTCGTTTTTAAGTAGTAAAAACGCAATGTAACGCACATACCAACGCGCCCATAGACTTGCATTGTCTAACGCATCGTGACGCATCCCTAAATTGGTATGCGTTTGTCACATAACGTTTTTTTTCTGACGGACCTTCAACGCGGCTTGCAGCGTTCTCGGGTCCGGCCAAGCTAACGCACTACTAACGGAAGCGTTCATTCTGCCATAGAAGGCTATGGCAAACGCAGTCAGACGCAAATCATGAAAAATTTCCAAATAGGACCACACGTTTTAATAGCGTTTGAGGGTGGTCACATGTGTCATGTGACAGGAAATGTGATTTCGGCCATTAAAGGAGGAATATACCACCCACACATTTACTGCACGTGACAGAGTGTTGCAATAGCTCTCCTGAAATGTAAGTACATTTCTATATATATATCTCAGTATACATCATGGGAGTCTGTAATGTCCGTCGGATGTGTGTGTACTAAACATGTATTGCTTTGTTGCACACAGATGTCGGATACAGATGTCAGCAGCAGCAGCAGCGTGTCTGCGATTTTTTCTTCTGAGTCGGTAGGCTTGCACTTTAAAAAACCATGTTGTGTGAAACTCCATTGTATTGAGCTAGGCATAACAATCCCGTTTATTGTTTTATTGTGAATAGGAGTCTTCTGAGCCCGAGGCTGCTAGACCACCCCCCAAAAAACATGCTAAAAGCACAAAGGTACATAGCACACATGTTGAATTTTTCATGCATAAATTTATTGATCCAATGAATACATTATTTAATGTTAATTTTTTTTTTTTACATTTTACATACACAATAGGTTGTGGCACACGGAGGACACAAAAGAAAGAAGGTCCCTAGCCGTCTGTCGTCGCCACAACTGCCAGTGGTAAATATAAAATTAGAAATATTCTATCCAATATTTACCAACAATCTATCTATTCACTTTCTATCTACTATATCTATAAACTATCTATCAACTATCTATCGCTCCATCTATTTGTCTATCTATATCTATGTATCTATCTATCTATATCTATGTATCTATCTATTTATCTATCTATCAATATCTATGTATCTATATATCTATCTATATCTATCTATCTATATTTATGTATCTATCAATCTATCTATATCTATCCATCTATATTTATGTATCTATCTATGTATCTATCTATCTATCTATATCTATGTATCTATCTATCTATATCTATCTATATCTATGTATCTATATATCTATATCTATCTATATCTATGTATCTATCTATCTATATCTATGTATCTATATATCTATCTATATCTATCTATCTATATCTATGTATCTATCTATCTATATCTATGTATCTATCTATTGCTATATCTATGTATCTATCTATCTCTGTATATATGAATATGGCCATCCAGTGAAATTGACACTATCAACATAACTTTTTGTGTTTACATAGTCCAAGTCAGCGGCCAAAAAAAAAAGGATTGTCGTTGACGAAGAGCCATTGACTATCCACAACGAGACACTGATCAACCTTGTGGAAGCCAACCCCTCCATATGGGACCAGAGCGACAGCTCCCACCATGACATCGTGAAGAACCGGAAGTTGTGGGATCAAATAATCTGTCACTTTGATCCCCGATACATGGAGAAGTCGACAACCTCAAAGAAAAAAATTGGTAAATATTGGTGACGTAACATCGGAAAATGTTAACCAAAAAAAAATAATAAAAAATTCTATCCTATCAACCTATCCACTTGTTGTCTATCTCTCAATTATCAACTATCTGTACACTATATATCTATCTATCTATTTCTAAACTATTTCTTAACTATCTATCTACTATTTATATGTCAACTATCCTAGCAAACTATGAAAAATGTTTCCTATATCTTAAAACTATCTATCTACTATTTTTATATATATATATATATTTTTTTTTAAATTTAAAGCCGATGCTGTCCATACCCGTTGGAAGTCCATCCGCGATCGCTTTGTCCGTGACTACCGGAACAGTCAGAATGCACCAAGCGGATCCAGTGGTAAACGGGTGACCCCGTATGTGCATTACGACCAACTGCTCTTTCTTCAAAAAACATTGTCTCAGCGCTCGTAAGTACAAATAGGTCTGTGTGCGAAACAAAATTGTTTAAAGGAAACTAATTTACTTTTTTTTTTTTGGGGTTACAGCACGATATGCAGTACCGCTGCTCCTAGACCGACAGAGGAACTGGAGCCTTCTCCAGTGGAACCAACGCAACCTGAAGATGTGTCTGGCATCAGCGAGCCACGATCTGCGGATAGAAGCACTGTTGCTGCAGGTGTGAGTGCCCGGTTGCAATCACAGCGTGGACGCAAGCGAGCATCACAAAAAGATGAAGCTGATGCAATTATCGTGGATGGACTCCAACGGGTAGAGGACATGTGTCGCAGTGAGCTCAAAGACCTGAGGCGAGAAATTACCGAGCTGCAAGCACGCGAGTCTGTATACTCTGCTAATGAGTGGAAGCTACTTTTCTTGTCCTATGTGCCTGTAGCACAAAATATCCCGGCACATAGAAACCTTATGTTTAGACAAAGACTGAACGAGCTTCTAGAGGAATTTGTGGGCCCCCAGGAACCCGCTCCATCGGGAACAAGAAGACTGGACATGCCGCCCTACAACCCTCAATATAGAGGCCGGGGTGAAACGAGCGTGGAACCTCATAGACAATGTAGCAGTCCATCATATAGTTGGGCAGACAATACTCCCGTGCAGTACCAAAGTCTTTAGTACTGTTCACTGTCCCTAGCCAGGTGCAATTACCGCGTTGCAAGTTTTCTTCTTTTTTTTTTTGTTATGTTTTTTGTTGTGAATTTCTATTTTCCTTTTTTTTCATCCCTATGGGATATCATATGTTAAACCTGTGTACCAACAGTTTGTTGGAAAAATCCATAAACATTTAGTAAACTGTTTCAAATTTAAGATTCTTGTATGACTTTAACTTTTAACACAACATAACTTTTTACACGACATAAGGTAACTTTTTACACGACATCAGGTTAAACAACTTTTTACACGACATAAGGTAACTTTTTACACTACGTAACTTTTTACACGACATCAGGTTAAACAACATAACTTTTTACACGACATCAGGAAGACTTTACAATATTTTCACACGTATCTGTCTTGCCATGGAACATGGCCTTCATGTGTGAAATAATGTGCAAATTGATCACGAATCCTCATTATTTGTGCTGTTGACCGAACTGCATTCGATTCAATGCTACTGAGGTTCGACTCGCAATCATCGGGGTCTACCACCTGGGGTTCATGTCTCGCCACAAAATTATGCAGACAGATGCACGCCTTCACAACACAGTCCACATTTTCAGGTTGCAGTTGCATGCAGGTTAGTAAAATCCGCCATTTTAATGTCAAAATCCCAAAGGCACACTCCACATAATGTCTGGCCCGGCTCAAGCGATAATTAAAAATGCGCCTGCTGGAGTCTAGACTACGGCTTGAGTAGGGCTTGAGGAGATTTTGTCCTAGTTGGAAGGCCTCGTCACCAACTAAAACATAGGGCAAACTTGGGCCTTCGTTCCCCGGAAGAGGTCGTGATGGGGTATGTTTAAACGTTGGCTGTACAAACATCGGCCCATGTTGGAGTCTCTGAATACTCTGGAATCGTTAGTCCGGCCATAAGCACCAATATCCACAGCAACAAAACGGTACCTGGCATCCGCAATCGCCATCAATACTATAGAAAAGTATTTCTTATAGTTATAGTAGAGGGAACCACTATGCGCAGGTTTCTGAATCCGAATGTGCTTTCCGTCCACGGCACCAATACAATTGGGGAAATTAGCCACATCCTCAAACTGTTGAGAAATTGTTGACTTCCCAAGTCTAAACTGATAATGCAGTGACGCAAAAGTTTCTCCGGTAGCCAGATATCTGTCGACATTCAAAAACAAAAAGCAAAAAAAAATTAGGATTTTAATGATCATCTAATGGCTAGTTACAATAGAATATACAATTGCTAAATGAACATTAGGCCACACGATACCGAGATCTATTCTTTGTCAATATAATGATAAAAAAAATGTATAATTACCTCACAGTCACTACTAAACGTTGCTCCGCACTGATGCTTTCACGAAAAGTGCTGCGATGATGATGTATCTCATCCTTCACATGCGAGAGCAGAACATCAAAGGTCTCAATGGACATCCGTAGATAGCGTTGGAATTTGAAGGGATGATCCCGAAGCTGCACATACAGGGTGTGAAAGGCACCATATGTACTCCGCAAGAAATTCACTTCGTGGATCCAATATCTCCTTTGCGAACTACGCTTTCTCTGCCGAAGTCGCAACCGCATCAAGCGAAATCTGACAAGCTCAGACACAAACATCTTGCTAGCAGAAGTTCACTCAATGCTTTCAAAATGGAGAATGAGTCTGTGCCCACACCCGACAATGACAAAAGGGAAAAAAAAAAAAAGAACAACTTTATTGACAGTGACAAACGCAGACAAACGGATACTTCGTAAACGGACATCAAAATGAAAAAACGCGATCACATGCGTTAACGCTAGCGTTACCGTGACGACGAATTTCACATATTTTTGCTCCTTTTCTGTACATGCGTTTAACGCATCCGTTTAACGCCATGTACTTGACGCAATGTGAACCTAGCCTTATTCAGATCCTGAGTCATCTGCGCCAAGTTCACCACCTGGTCGCAAAGCATGTGAACAGGCTCAATACTGGAGAAAAGGAAAAACATATCAGCCAAACTTAATGTGACACTAGTCACTTTTTGTGGCTTAGGCTAGGTTCACATTAGCATTTCTGTGCACAGCATATCATCTGCATGTGCAAATGCATGCAAAAACGCATGCAAATGCAGCGTTTTTTATCCGCATCATCTTACGTATGACGGTAAAAAAAACGCTGCATGTGCATGCGTTTGAATGTGTTTTTGCATGCGTTTGCGTTGTTTATGCGCATGTGTTCAATAGGACAATGCTGTTCCAGGAGATTTTCCTTGGCACAAGACACACACAATGTGCGTCTTTTGATGCTGTATCTGCAGCGTCCCAGAGACCTGGTCATTGCAGTAATGTCGCTCTGCCGCTAAGGGGAGTGATGGTACGTCTGATGGCACTAAAGGAGTTCATCTGACCAGGTATCACCAGCACACATTACACTTCACACTCCGGTCACTAGGGGGAGCAAAAGGTTTTATTTATTAGGCCACTCCTCACACTGGTAAAACTAGGGGTTGGATAGGAAGTTAGTCAGAAGCTGACTGGGTTTTGTCCAGGCAACATCCCGTGGCAGGGGGTGTTGTGGGAAACATGTCAGGCGTGGGAACCTGGCAGGCACCTAGCGACAAGGACAGATCGTTACAGAGCCACGCCTGCACTACCTTGCAGCGGCATCTAAAGAAAGGACACAAAGCGAAGGATATTGTGGACAGTGAGAAACGAGATCAAGCATAAAAGAGAGCCAGTAGGAGTCGTGCCCCGAGAACGGTAACATCCTATTGAGGCGCGTAGCTGGTGACCAGAACACCGAGGAAGTAACTGACTTTATGCCTTACTTCAAATACCGCAGGACAGTTAATTATAGGTTGGCTGTCTACCTTACATCACCTAAGCAGACATAGGGGGCAACCGTGAAGAGGGGCGTCTCTAGGGTCCCAGAATAGCTCCGAGCCTACCCGTCAAACGGGTGCGTCCTAGCCATAACAAACCTGGGGGACGGAGAATAGAAAGAATGAGAAAGAACTAGAAAGAACGAGAACAGAAGTTGTGAGGACTATCCCGAATGCTCAGCAGGGAAGCACTACAACACACAGGCGCTAGTGGTAGGCAACGATTTCCACCTGCAAAGGGAACTCTGGATGTGCCTTCGGACCAGCCGGTCTCAGACAGCCCTGTTGACAGTGCTCTGGATTGAGGATCCGGAAGCCTTCAGTAAAGAGGTAAAGAGACTGCAACCCTGTGTCCTCGTTATTGACTGCACCTCACACCATCGCCACCTACACTACTGGGAAGCCCTGGGGATATACTTCACCTGTGGGAAGGTATACCATCTTGCTGCCATTCCATCACCCCAGCGGACCCCTAAGCAGCATTGGTCGCCCTGACTGAACACCACAGGTGGCGTCAGGAACCCTTGACAAACTATCATCAACCCTTTCATTGGACGCCCCTTAGCAGGGTCACGGACCGGGTCCCGCCACCGTGACAACCCCAGAACTGAAACAGAGAGGACCAGTACCGAGTAACCTGTGGCCCTGTGTCTGGGGGCGCTCCATATCCAGCTGTAAGATGGATCTTAGAGTGGAGAACTTCAATCTTAACCTTGATTTGTCATTGAAATTGGCTTTTGCTTTTGCTGTGGCTTGTGAAGAATAAAGAAGAAGAGAAATACAGAGAAGATGACATCGTGGCAATTGGTAACACCACATTGTTGAAGTCTGAGAGGGCCGTGGAGCCTACCACTCATTGTAATATGAGCTGAAAACCCGGAGAAGTTTTTCGAGTTCACGAGAATGTGGGAACAGAGCTTCGATGAATTGCTGTTATGTGTCCGAGGATCCATCACCAGACAGGAAACACAGTTACGTCAAGCAATTCCTGCTGAGGAAGTCTGTTGGTGACCCTAAGGTATGTAATTTTGAAAAAGAAACACCTGTCATTAATATTGTTCTAAAAGCCATGTACTGAATTTTTTTCCCCATTTTCTGTTCAGCAGATCCCTGGCTACCAGAGAAACCTTATCATCTCTACATTTTCAATTCCGCATTAGAGTGTCCACCCTTTCTGCGATTGTTGGAGACACCTGCCATGCATTGTGTGACGTTCTGCGTGCAGACTTCCTCCCCAACCCACAACTGAACTCTGGCTGGAAAATGCTGCAAAATTTCTGGACATTTGCAATTTTCCAAACTGTTTGGGGGCTGTGGATGGCAAACACATTCGGATTATGAAACCAGCTGGAAGCGGATCCGAGTATTTCAATTACAAAAAAATACTTTTGGATTGTTCTCATGGTGATTGCAGATGCTGACTGTCGATTTGTTGCCGTTTCTTCACTACTTTTTTTTCCTGGAATTCGTTTTGCTGGTTCCTCTGCATTTTTTTCCTGTTCCTGGGGTGCTGAACTCAGCTGTGTGGTGGAAGTTGAAGGCTGGACTGCTGCACTCAGATGCGCGGTGTAAGTTGAAGGCTGGGCTGCTGAACTTGGCTGCATGGTGGATGTTGAAGAATGGGCTGCTGCACTCAGGTGCATGGTGTAGCTGGGTACTGTAGGAACAGTCCTAATGTCCAGCGGTGGTGGTGGATAGGTCACTTGTTAAGCAGACTGGTATGGAACTCCTTGCGATGTTTGGAAAGGTGCTGGTCAATTCTGCCACTGATGCTGTGCTGGAGCTTGTTGACCTGTAGGGAAAGAAGTTTGTGCTTGCTGCTGATATCAGAACTGCTGCATGGCCTTGTTGTAAGCAGCCTGACAGGCCTTCATCACATACAGCTGGAGTTCAGGACTAAGGACTAACCAGGGATTCAAGCTTCAGGAGGCTAATTTGCATATTCCAGGTGCCTTCTGGGAGAAGCGAAGTCTCCCTAAGCTAGAAGATCGTTGGGTACAGCCGGGACCAGCTGCTTCGAAAGCATCACCAAACCAGGGATTCAAGCTTCAGGAGGCTAATTTGCATATTCCAGGTGCCTTCTGGGAGAAGCGAAGTCTCCCTAAGCTAGAAGATCGTTGGGTACAGCCGGGACCAGCTGCTTCGAAAGCATCACCAAACCGCGCGCCGAATTTTTGCCTGTAGGACATTATTGCAAGAGAGCTTGGCTGAGTAGATTACACAAGAAGGAAAACACACAGCAAGTCAGCAGGATCTAGGAGCAACATGGCAGATGTGACAACCTACATGGTGAGCTGCAGCATGTGCTACATGTTCACAGATCGACCAGAAGAAGAATCCAATTTCACCTGTCAGAAGTGTAGACTAGTGGCCCTTTTAGAAGAAAAGGTGCGGGGTCTGGAAGAAAGAATAGCAACTTTGAAACTCATCAAAGAGAATGAAGACTTTCTAGACAGAACAGAAGCATCTCTACTGGTCACAGAAGGTGAAAAAAGTGTCAGAGAACCTCCAAAAGCAGATGAGTGGAAGCATGTGACCAAAAGAAGCAAGAAGACCATGGAGAAATCACCAACCACACAACTGAAGAACCGATATCAAATCTTTGTAGAGGATGAAGATGGCACACCTAAGAATGAAGCAATACCAGCAAGCAAAAAAGAAAAGGGCACACAGCAACAAGTGACAGCAAAAAGTACAGCCAAGAAGCAACGAAGAGTGGTGGTGGTGGGAGACTCACTACTGAGAGGCACAGAAGCAGCCATCTGCAGACCGGACATAACTGCAAGAGAAGTATGCTGCCTTCCAGGTGCGATGATCAAGGATGTGACCGATAGGATACCAAAGCTCTTCAGCTCCAAGGACGTCCACCCATTTCTTCTGATACATGTTGGCACCAATGACACGGCAAGGAAAGACCTACCGACAATCTGCAAGGACTTTGAAGAGTTGGGGAAGAAAGTAAAGGAACTGGATGCACAGGTAGTTTTTTCTTCTATCCTTCCAGTAGACGGGCATGGCACCAGGAGATGGAACAGGATCCTTGATGCAAACAACTGGCTAAGACGATGGTGCAGACAACAAGGATTTGGATTCCTGGACCACGGTGTGAATTACTGGTATGATGGACTCCTCGCCAGAGACGGACTACACCTCAACAAACCTGGGAAACACACATTCGCCAGAAGACTCGCTACACTCGTCAGGAGGGCGTTAAACTAGAAGAAGAGGGGACGGGAAGAAAAACATTAGACTCGAACAAAGACGACCCAGGAAAACATACTCAGAAGGGAGGTAAGAACATTTCTAAAACAATCCACAGTGAGGAGATTGGAACAAAACAAAATCCTCTAAACTGCATGCTCGCAAACGCCAGAAGCCTGACAAACAAGATGGAAGAACTAGAAGCAGAAATATCTACAGGTAACTTTGACATAGTGGGAATAACCGAGACATGGTTAGATGAAAGCTATGACTGGGCAGTTAACTTACAGGGTTACAGTCTGTTTAGAAAGGATCGTAAAAATCGGAGAGGAGGAGGGGTTTGTCTCTATGTAAAGTCTTGTCTAAAGTCCACTTTAAGGGAGGATATTAGCGAAGGGAATGAGGATGTCGAGTCCATATGGGTTGAAATTCATGGAGGGAAAAATGGTAACAAAATTCTCATTGGGGTCTGTTACAAACCCCCAAATATAACAGAAAGCATGGAAAGTCTACTTCTAAAGCAGATAGATGAAGCTGCAACCCATAATGAGGTCCTGGTTATGGGGGACTTTAACTACCCGGATATTAACTGGGAAACAGAAACCTGTGAAACCCATAAAGGCAACAGGTTTCTGCTAATAACCAAGAAAAATTATCTTTCACAATTGGTGCAGAATCCAACCAGAGGAGCAGCACTTTTAGACCTAATACTATCTAATAGACCTGACAGAATAACAAATCTGCAGGTGGTTGGGCATTTAGGAAATAGCGACCACAATATTGTGCAGTTTCACCTGTCTTTCACTAGGGGGACTTGTCAGGGAGTCACAAAAACATTGAACTTTAGGAAGGCAAAGTTTGAACAGCTTAGAGATGCCCTTAATCTGGTAGACTGGGACAATATCCTCAGAAATGAGAATACAGATAATAAATGGGAAATGTTTAAGAACATCCTAAATAGGCAGTGTAAGCGGTTTATACCTTGTGGGAATAAAAGGACTAGAAATAGGAAAAACCCAATGTGGCTAAACAAAGAAGTAAGACAGGCAATTAACAGTAAAAAGAAAGCATTTGCACTACTAAAGCAGGATGGCACCATTGAAGCTCTAAAAAACTATAGGGAGAAAAATACTTTATCTAAAAAACTAATTAAAGCTGCCAAAAAGGAAACAGAGAAGCACATTGCTAAGGAGAGTAAAACTAATCCCAAACTGTTCTTCAACTATATCAATAGTAAAAGAATAAAAACTGAAAATGTAGGCCCCTTAAAAAATAGTGAGGAAAGAATGGTTGTAGATGACGAGGAAAAAGCTAACATATTAAACACCTTCTTCTCCACAGTATTCACGGTGGAAAATGAAATGCTAGGTGAAATCCCAAGAAACAATGAACACCCTATATTAAAGGTCACCAATCTAACCCAAGAAGAGGTGCGAAACCGGCTAAATAAGATTAAAATAGATAAATCTCCGGGTCCGGATGGCATACACCCACGAGTACTAAGAGAACTAAGTAATGTAATAGATAAACCATTATTTCTTATTTTTAGGGACTCTATAGCGACAGGGTCTGTTCCGCAGGATTGGCGCATAGCAAATGTGGTGCCAATATTCAAAAAGGGCTCTAAAAGTGAACCTGGAAATTATAGGCCAGTAAGTCTAACCTCTATTGTTGGTAAAATATTTGAAGGGTTTCTGAGGGATGTTATTCTGGATTATCTCAATGAGAATAACTGTTTAACTCCATATCAGCATGGGTTTATGAGAAATCGCTCCTGTCAAACCAATCTAATCAGTTTTTATGAAGAGGTAAGCTATAGGCTGGACCACGGTGAGTCATTGGACGTGGTATATCTCGATTTTTCCAAAGCGTTTGATACCGTGCCGCACAAGAGGTTGGTACACAAAATGAGAATGCTTGGTCTGGGGGAAAATGTGTGTAAATGGGTTAGTAACTGGCTTAGTGATAGAAAGCAGAGGGTGGTTATAAATGGTATAGTCTCTAACTGGGTCGCTGTGACCAGTGGGGTACCGCAGGGGTCAGTATTGGGACCTGTTCTCTTCAACATATTCATTAATGATCTGGTAGAAGGTTTACACAGTAAAATATCGATATTTGCAGATGATACAAAACTATGTAAAGCAGTTAATACAAGAGAAGATAGTATTCTGCTACAGATGGATCTGGATAAGTTGGAAACTTGGGCTGAAAGGTGGCAGATGAGGTTTAACAATGATAAATGTAAGGTTATACACATGGGAAGAGGGAATCAATATCACCATTACACACTGAACGGGAAACCACTGGGTAAATCTGACAGGGAGAAGGACTTGGGGATCCTAGTTAATGATAAACTTACCTGGAGCAGCCAGTGCCAGGCAGCAGCTGCCAAGGCAAACAGGATCATGGGGTGCATTAAAAGAGGTCTGGATACACATGATGAGAGCATTATACTGCCTCTGTACAAATCCCTAGTTAGACCGCACATGGAGTACTGTGTCCAGTTTTGGGCACCGGTGCTCAGGAAGGATATAATGGAACTAGAGAGAGTACAAAGGAGGGCAACAAAATTAATAAAGGGGATGGGAGAACTACAATACCCAGATAGATTAGCGAAATTAGGATTATTTAGTCTAGAAAAAAGACGACTGAGGGGCGATCTAATAACCATGTATAAGTATATAAGGGGACAATACAAATATCTCGCTGAGGATCTGTTTATACCAAGGAAGGTGACGGGCACAAGGGGGCATTCTTTGCGTCTGGAGGAGAGAAGGTTTTTCCACCAACATAGAAGAGGATTCTTTACTGTTAGGGCAGTGAGAATCTGGAATTGCTTGCCTGAGGAGGTGGTGATGGCGAACTCAGTCGAGGGGTTCAAGAGAGGCCTGGATGTCTTCCTGGAGCAGAACAATATTGTATCATACAATTATTAGGTTGTGTAGAAGGACGTAGATCTGGGTATTTATTATGATGGAATATAGGCTGAACTGGATGGACAAATGTCTTTTTTCGGCCTTACTAACTATGTTACTATGTTACTATGTTTTCTGACACGCCCTGTTCTATAGTGGAAAAATAATGTCACGCCAGTCTATAAGGCTATGTGCACACGTTGCGGAACTGCAGCGTTTCTGCAGCTGCGGATCCGCAGCAGTTTCTCATGAGTTTACAGTACAATGTAAACTTATGGGAAACCAAAAACGCTGTGCCCATGCTGCGGAAAAAGCAGCGCGGAAATGCAGCAGATTATTTTCCGCAGCATGTCAATTCTTCGTGCGGAATCCGCAGCGGTTTTCCATCTGCTCCAATAGAAAAATGCAGATGGAAAATCGCAGTAGAATCCGCATTAAAAACCGCGATAAATCCGCAGTAAAAACCGCAGCGGTTTTGCACTGCGGATTTATCAAATCCGCTATGGAAAAATCCGCAGCGTATTTTTCTACGTGTGCACATAGCCTTAAGTTTGGCTTCCAGACTGTCAAGGTGTCTGTGGACTTCCTGGAAAAGTGTGTTCACCTGGGTGAACCCACTATCCAGTCTTTTTTGCTACCACCTTCATCCCATCCTGGAAGACCGAGCTTAAGTGAATAAAGTCGGACATGACTGTCCTCTCCCAGGCCCTTTGCCGCTGGCAAGCAGACCCAAGTAAAGTAAAGTAGTGGCAGAAGGCTGGGAGAGGGGAAAACCAGATGGACCAGCTTCCTGCTCCCCAGCCTGTGAAGCCTGCCTGATTGCTCCATCGTTGGTGGATGATTGGGATTGGGCCTGTTCGTTGGCTGGTCGATGAGGGGCCCCTCCAACAGAGGACGATCCAGATTCTGTGGTGCTGCTCCAGGTTCTGTGTAGAAAATAAATGAAAAACATTAGTAAAAAAATAAAAAGTTTAAATAATAGTAAGACAACACAAAAGATGCTCACGTTCGCTGAGCCACCGCAGGCCTCAGAAACGAAAGCAGACGATGGTATTTATATTTTCGGATTGTTGGAGCAGAACCACTTCGAACCCGAATCTCCTCTCTCGTGTCCTTTTTGAAGTGATCCTTCATCGAACGCTAATAGACTTTTATTCTCTTCACTGTGAAGGGGGAAAATAAGGAAAAAATTAATTGTAAAACAATGCACCTACATTAACAAGTTCACTGCCGCGTCAGACCACATTGCAATACTTACGAAATTTCTTTCTGGCATGTGGCGTGGCACGGTCTCAATCAGCCAGCAGTGATCTTGCCACTTCTTCCCAGAGTCATCGAATCAATGCTGAGTCGGAATGATTATGATCACGGGGTCCCACAACGCTGCTCGCTCTTGCACAGATTGAATTAGTTGATCGCTATCAATGCCTGGATTGCCATCCTCACGTTGTGGAACCTATAGATGAAGTAAAAAAAAAATGTAAGTAAAACTGAAAATAAATTCAATTATAACTTTGATAAAGACTACTTACACCCCGTCTTTCCTCCTCAGAAACTTGAGGCCGACGACCCTGGGAAGATTCACTTCCACTCGACTGCTCCTGCTGTTCTGCACTGGAAGGTACCTGTAAAGAAAATACATGATTTACCACATGTATAGTATAGCCAGTCAATACATACCAATCAGTATATCAAATATGATTACAAAGTCAGTGTCATGTCCACTCTCAGAAGCTTCACTGGAGGAAATGTTGCAATTGCAGACAGCAGTCAAGTGAAACACTAGAGAAAAGAACAGATAAGAAAAATTAATCTTGTTAAGAGCCAAACACAATGTAGCCCCCAAAAAACACAATGGACACCAATACGTACATGACAGGCAGTAGTCCATTACAGCACAGCAGTCAGGCAGCAACAGGACAGGGACAGCAGCACAGTACCAGGACAGATGGCAGCACAGCACCAGGGCCGCAGCACCACAACAGTAGCACCAGGAAGGCAACACCAGGAAGGCAGCACCAGGACGGTAGCACCAGGATGGCAGTCCGGGACCGGAGCAGAAAACAGTCTACAAGGAACAGAAAAAAAAAATTAGTACAGAGTACAAACTGCAAAGACAGGCAGACATTTTCAAAGCTTCTATACTTACATCCAAAGTCTTGTGCTTGCATCCAGAGTATTGAGAGTAATGAAATTGCTGTGTCCTTGCCCTCTTTTATACCCCTTTGTTTTAGGAGTGGCTGAAACCAGTTCCTGGACATGTTCAGTCTGAAGTACGCATGGTATCGAACTCATGCGTACGCATGTCCTTGCATAACAATGCATTCCCATAGAAAGTAATACGTTGTTTTGACGCACTCCATCCGCAATCATCCGCATGCGCATGGCTGCGCATAATTGATGCCTCAACATGTTGCGTTCACTGCACACCACGAAACGACGCATGAGTACGCATCCGCATGCGAACGCATGTCCCTGCGTACACCATGTTAAAGATATGTACACAAGATGCATGTGGATCTATGCGGATCATATGCTGCGCACAGATACGCTAATGTGAAACAGCCTAAGCCACGAGTCATGATAGTCAAGGAGTCAAAGGTCAAAAGCCAGGAGGGTACGTCATAAACAGAAGGAATAGACAAAAGCATAGTCAGGTAATGTTCTGAGGTCAGAATACCAGGAGGATAATGGATCAGAGCAGAAGGGATTAAACAAATGGATGGTCAAAACAAGGTCCAAGGTCAGGCAACAAAAGAGGAACATACAGAATACAAGGCACAGAGGAAAAAACTAGACCATAGCTAAATGCATGTTTGGCAGAGGTCTGGGAGAAACAGCTCAGTTATTTAGCCTGGCAATCACCTGGGATAATGAACACCTGGAGACAGCCAGCAACTCCCAGTCTGAGATTGGACGCCAACTTGTCAATCTATACACTGACAGACTGGATGACTGAGCTGTCAAGCAAAGTACTGACAGCTTCAGCACACCCCAGTACCAGATTGGACAGCTGAACTATCAGTAACTACATCCCAGACACACTGAGGGCTGGAATGGTGACAAAACTACTGTTTGGGTGCATGGCAGTGCTTGGAAGGGAAAGAGCGCCATTTGACTTTTTGAACGCAAAATTTGCTGGAATCAATAGCGGATGATACGTCATGTTTGGAATCCCCTGATATTCCTAAACTGTGTAAACTCCCCCACACAAGTGACCCCATTTTGGAAACTAGACCCCTCAAAAGGAATGTATCTAGATGTGTGGTGATCCAGGTAAGCTGTGTCTGTAGATGCACTGCTGATGAAGATTCCAGGAAATTGAGAAGTTCCTGCCACCCTTATTTACAGATTGAGAGTCCTGTATATACAGTCCTTACACTTCCGTTCTCCTGGGAATAATGGGGTTTCTCCATCACTTCCGCTTCCAGGAGTGGAAATTGCTGAAAAGACCCCATTAATCCCAGGAGAATAAAAGTGTAAGGACTGTGTATACAGGGCTCTCAGTCTATATAGGAGAGAGGTAGGAACATCTTGATATCCTGGAATCTTTATTAGCAGCACAGGTACAGACACATCTTATCTGGATCAACAATTTTCTTTAATCTTTTGACTCATGTACTGCAGCAGCTGTTTAATATGTTGCAAATGTGCAACTCCATCAAGTGAGCGTAAAGTTCTCTTATTTTGATCACATTCTCGCTACCAGTTAGGACCCTAATTTGTGCTTGTTTTGCTCCCCAGCATCTCAACTACATTCCGATGTGTGGTGAGCACCTTGAACCCCCCAGATGCTTCAAAGAAGTTTATAAGGAATAGTCGTGAAAAAAAAAAATAATTTTTCCCACAAAAAGATTGCATTGCATTTTGGCAAGGGTAATAGGAGAAAAATAACCATACAATTGTTTGCCTTAACAATGGAAACCCCCATACAAGTGACCCCCATTTTGGAAATTAGACCCCTCAATGAGTGCATCTAGATGTGTGGTGAGCACCTTTACAACTTTACAAAGTTGATCTGTTAAAATGAGAAAAAAAAATTCTCACAAAACTGTAGTTTTAGCGGCAATCGTTTTCATTTTTAGAAGGGTAGTAGGAAAAAATGGACCCCAAAATTTGTTGAGCAATTTCTTCTGAGTACACTGGTACCCCATATGTGGTCAAAAACTACTTTTGAGGCACAGTGCAAAACTCAGAATAGAAGAAGCACCATATTGGATTTCAGATTTTGATGGAATGGTGTGAGGGTGCCACGTCACATTGGCAGAGCCCCTTAGGTGCCAGAACAACAGAAAACCCCAGAAAGTGAACCCAATTTACAAACTACAGCTCTCAATGAATTCATATAAGTGTGCAGTGATCATATTGACACCATGGGTTTTTACTACCAAAATTTTGTTTTAGCCCCAGATTTTACATTTTCACATAGGGAAATGGGTAAAAATGGTACCAAAATGTGTCCCACAATTTCTGCTAAATGTAAAAATACCTCATATGTGGCTGTACAGTACTGCTTAGCCTTCTGGAGCACATATTTTCCTAGAATAGTTGCGGACTCCATATACAGAGTTCCTAAGTGCTACAAGAGCAGAATCCTCCCTCAAGTGACCCCATCTGGCAAATGATACCCCCTTGGGAATTATTTACAGGTGTAAAGACAAATTTAACTCCATAGGTCTTCTCCACAAACAAGCAGCAGTGGATGTTGCTGAGTGAAAATTGCAAACTGCCATTGCAGTGCCCAGTACTTTGTAGTACCCAGCTCATGCTTCTGGAGACATGCACCTGTAAATTTGGTGGGCTCCCTTCACTACAGAGATGCCAAACACGTTGTCGCTATATGTGGGGCTGAAAATAGAGGCTGAAAACGGAGGGGGGCATTTGGATTTGGGAGTACAGAATTTGCTGAATTGCTTTTGTGGGGCAAGGAGCCATTTCGCTTTTCCAGAACCTCCATACTACCAGTAGTGTGGGAGCTCCCTATATTTCTGTTAACAGATGACAGATCTGAATGGGAACTTGCTTTTTTAGAATCGATTTGAAGCTTTTACTGGGAACATTTTACATAACATTTTGGATCACGTTTATCCTGTTCTCTACGCTGGTGCAGGCACCGATCCTGGCAGTGAATACCGGGTGTCAGCTCTGATATTACCTGAACACCTGGAAGCAATCGTGTGTGCTCAGCTTCTGTACAAGCAAAATCACCATGATGTACCCATTATGTCCAAGGTCAGAAAGCACTTCCCAACCATGACATACTGTGTACATCCAAGGTCAAGAAGGGGTGAAGAAATCTCAGTTAACAGGAACAGTGGAGGTTAAGATAAGATCTGGAAGACCAAACAAAATTTCAGTGAGAGCTGCTCATAGGCTTGCTAGAGAGGTAAATCAGAACCCCCGATTGACTACAAAAGACCTTTAGAAAGATTTAGTAGACTCTGGAGTTGTGGTATATTGTTCTACTGTTCAGAGACACCTGCACAAATATAGCCTTCATGGAAGAGTCATCAGAAGAAAAACCTCTCCTGCATCCTCAGCATAAAATTCAGCATCAGATGTATGTAAAAGAACATCTAAACAAGCCTGATGCAGTTTGGAAACAAGTTCTGTGGACTGCTAATGTTAAAATAGAACTGTTTGGCCACAATGATCTAAGGTATGTGTGGAGAAAAAAAAAAGCACAGAATTTCAGGAAAAGAACACCTCGCCAACCATTAACCCCTTCACGACATGCACCATACTAGTATGGCGCATATCGTGTCCCTCCCTTTCATGTGGGCTCCGGCACTGAGGCCACATCTTTCCCGGCACATGTCAGTTGTTCTGAAAGCTGACATGTGCCCCTAACATCCGTGGGTGGAATCGCAATCCACCCGTGGGTGTTAACCGGTTGACTGCCGCTGTCAATTGCTGACAGCGGCATTTAATGTGATCGCACTGGAAGCGGGTCACTAATCCCACCCATCAGTGACCCCGTCACATGATCGCAGGTCACCGATGGGTCAGCATGACAACCAAAGGTCTCCAGCAGACCTCTATATTTGTCATTGTCGAATTCCTTTATTATTATTAACTGGTTTGAGCAGTTTTGCAGTCATAAAGGGGTGATCTAGCCAAAGGGTGAAATAGATTTGTGTTCCTGATCCTGGACTTTCCAGTACTGTTGATAACACACAGTTGCTATTTACAGGTCCCGCACTTAGCCAAAGAAGACACAACGAATTGTATCCCTGCCATATGTTAAAGTTTCTTCACTTAAATTCCTTGACTGTCCAGACTGTCTCTGAAAATGTTTTAAAATGTGCAAAAAACATCCAAAGCTACTAATCACATCGAGGTCAGGCAAGGTAAAGGGACATATAATTAGTAGTCTATGTGTTGTTTGATACTAATCCTTTTATTGATGGGTGACATACAGCACACGTTGTTACTAGTGGAGAGGTTACATTAAACTTTGCTATGCAATGTGTTTCTAAACTCGCTGACCCCTCCGTCCAGGATGTAACTGTCAGATCTCTTGTCACACCACACTAGATCTTAACTTTAGCTCATTAATTTTTCTGGGAGCTTAAAAAGATAGAAGCCACAGAGTTAAAATTTGTCTTATACAGAAGGTTTAGCGCTTAACACATTCCAGCGACTCAAGACGTTAATCAAAGGAGCGTGGCACCCCAGTGGATCAGACATCCCTTCAGCTGCTTTCTCACATGACAAACTTTCAAGCCGTTTCATTCTAGTTACTATATCTGACTACAAGTTTCAGCTACACTGAGCCAAAAACCTAGCTCTGTGGTGACAACCACGTCATAAGACCTTTTTCAGATTTCAGTGATTTTTTTGGTACGCAAAAAACAGGCTGAGTGTTTTTGATCAGACTTTCATCAGTGTTTGGTCAGTGTGTCCATTTTTAACATCAGGGATTTTCACGTATGAAAAAATAAATATATAAATTTCAAAGCTTCTCCGATCCACTACAATGTTAATCGCGAACAGTACATGGATTGCATATGGATGGCATGCATGTGCTGAACTTGATTTTCAATGACCCATTGACTTGAATGGGTGATAATGATTCATGATACTCATCAAAAATGAACAAAGATCTGTTCATCACTCAGAAATACAGACAGTGTTTCCATGTTGACTTTTTTATTTTCTTGAAAGCTTATCAAAAAAACATTGACAGACAATATTTTTTATGGACCCAATGTAAAGCTATAATAAATCATTATGACTATGTGATCCATATCAACAGCTCATAACTCTGATGAGAAGAAATCAGCTGCAGTCATTGCAAAATGATAATTACAGAATAAGAATAATATAAGTTTCTTTAGCTTAACCCCTTTATGGTCTTGGATTTATCCATATGTCCAGGTTGGCTTCTACTTACCAACCTTGGACGTATGGATACATCATATCTTTAACGTGGCACTGCAACTGCAGGCTCAGTGATCGCAATAAAGTTCCACCACCTACTTGCAGCAGGCCACATGCAGTCGTTGTCCTGGGGGTTGGCGACCCAACCCCACAACTACGATTGCTATGATTGGCTGCTCAATTCTAAACAGCCACTCGCAGCTTTTCTCAATGTTTCAGGCAATCAGATTACCTAAAACATTGATGTCCAGCCTATGATAGGTGCTGTAAGACCACTGATCATAGGCTGAAGCATTGCAATGCCAGGGTCACCAGGGCTCTGATTGGTGTGATCAACGATTACATCGATTGTACCAATAAGAGCGCACAGACTCGGTGTGATCTGGCAGTGACCACCCTGTACTTCCTCATTCTAGGTGCAAATTTATAAAGGGTGGTCATTCGGTCGCTCTGGGTACCGTGCTGGGCCTTGTGGTGCTACAAAGCCTGTACCATTATTATTATTATTTATTATTATAGCGCCATTTATTCCATGGCACTTTACATGTGAGGAGGGGTATACATAATAAAAACAGGTACAATAATCTTGAACAATACAAGTCACGACTGGTACAGGAGGAGAGAGGACCCTGCCTGCGAGGGCTCACAATCTACAAGCTTGTTGCTGCTGCCTGTGGTTCTGATGCTTCTGTTGAACAAGAAGAAGAAAGAAGAGTTCATGATCCCTCCCTGATCCTTGCCTGATCTTTCTTAATCCACCCCAATCCCCCTCTCCACCCTTACCTCCATTTCTCCCCTTTTTACTCCTCTCCCCCCATCTCCACCCCTACTTCTGCCGCCTAGACTGATCAGTACTTGATCACTGATCAGTACTTGATAGCTTGATTTTTGGAAGTTTTTTTCTTTTTCTTGTATCCTGCAGTCGCTGAGTGTTGATCAGTGATGCAAATCACTGATCAATGTCCATGTGGATCGCCCCCACGTAAGGGCAATGTGGTACTCGGTACCGGGTCCTTCAGTTCCCTCAGCGAGGATGTCACGGTGGCCCGACCCGGACCGTGGCCCTATAAGGGGCGCCCAATAAAAGGCAGAGTTTGTAGATAATGGTAGTGTTCGGGACGCCACCTGTGGTATTCAGTCAGAGTGACCGACGCTGCTTAGGGGTCCGCTGGGGTGATGTAATGGCAGCTAGATGGTGTACCTTCCCACAGGTGAAGTATTTCCCCAGTGCTTCCCAAAAGTGTAGATGATGATGGTGGATGATGTAAGGCGCGACGAATAATGAGGACACAATGAGTGCAGTCTCTTTAACTTTACTGAAGGCTTCAGCATCCACAGTCCAGAGTGCCGGATGACAGGGTAGGCAGAGTCCGGCCAGTCTGATGGCAATTCCAGAGTCCCCTTTTCCAGGTGGAAATCAGTAGCCTTCCTGCTAGCGCTCATGCGTTGTAGTGCCCCCCTGCTAAGCAACTCGGTAAGGTCCTCACAACTTTTGTGGATGTTATGGCTTTCTCTCTCTGTCCCACAGATGGATAGAACAAACCCGTATGATGGTGGTGGCCTGAGGCTATTTTATAGGGACCCTAGAGACAACCCTCCTCCACAATTTCCACCGTGTCTGCTTAGGTGATCAGGTCGGACAGCCAACTTGGAATTGAATGCCCTGCCGGTCTCTGAAGTAAAGCGTAGAGTCTATTACTCTCTCGGTGTTCCGGCCACCGGCCCGCGCTCCAGAAGGAGGCAGCCTCTCTTAGGACAGGACTCCTTCTGGTTTTTGTTCTCCTTTTGCTGTGACTTCGTGGCTCACTCCCTACAACACAATTCTCTTTGTGTCCCTTCTTAGGATACTACCGCATGGGTTGCAGGCGCAGCTCCGTGTCTTTCTGTCTTACTGAGCCTCTGATGTTCTTCCTTTTTCCTCTGTATGCCTGACAGGTATTCCATGGGCCAAGCCCAGTCTGCTTCTCTCTCCCTCTCCTTCTGACTAACTTCCTAACCAACCCACCAGTTTTACCCCGTGTGAGGAGTGGCCTAGTGGATAGAACCCTTAGCTCCCCCTGGTGGACTGGAGTGTGAAGTGTGCTGTGTGTTTTGTGATACCTGGCAGGGTGAACGCCTTTGGTGCCATCAGACGTAACATCACTCGCCCTAGTGGAAGAACGACATTACTGCAACGACCAGTACTCTGGGGCGCTGCACATGCTTGCTGTTTTTCAGGATTTTTTTGTCCATGTCCATTTTTGCCCCCCTCCTTTGCACAACCTCCATGTGTGCATCCTGCAGCCGCCAAGAGTTGATCAGTGACACAAATCACTGATCTGGATTCATGCTCGCTGTTTTTCACAACTTTTTAAAAAAGTTTTTAAATTGAGTTAGTGTTAGCACTGAAAAAAAAATCATCTATGTGTCCTACAGCCAATGAGTGCCGATCACTGATGCACATCCGTGATCAAACTCCCATTTTTGTTGGGGAGTTTTATGAAAAGAGAATCAAAAAATAATTTAGATTAGGGACAGTAAAATATACTGTAGCACTCATCGTCTACTACAGTATTTTTTACTGAATTGAATTAGTGTCTGCAAGGAAAAAAGAATCATCCGTGTGTCCTGCAGCCGTCGGATGATGATCCCTGATGCACATCAGTGATCAACCTCCAGTTGTTGGGGCTTTTTGGGGTCTAGTTTCTAAAATAGGGTAACTTGTGGGGGGTTTCCACTGTTTAGGCACATCAGGGGTCCTCCAAACATGACATGGCGTCCGCTCTTGATTCCAGCCAATTTTGCATTCAAAAAGTCAAACGTCACTCCTTCCCTTCCCTTCCAAGCCCTATCATATGCCAAAACAATGGTTTTCATCCACATATAGAGTATAGCAGGAGAGATTGCACAACAGATTTTGGGGGCCATTTTCTCCTGTTAACCTCCATTCATGGAGGAAGTAGTTGCTTAGTATTATAAATGCACACACGAGGCTTGCATAGGGCTCCAGTCACACAGATCCGTGTAATGCACCAAGTCTCGCTTATAGCCTATTAGGTGGTCTGCCCAGCACGATACAAGTGCACAAGGTCAGACACCCCAATTTATCCAACCAACAATAGCCCTGCATAAAAATGAAAAAATGTGCAAGATAAAGATGTATAAAAGACATGAGTTATTGGTCGAAATTTTGGCCAATGTGCGCCAACTTGCAACCCATATGATGGAGATGTATTTTAGACATCTTTTTATTGCACATTTATTTATTACTTTTTTAGTTTGTCCCACTATGTGACTATAATTTTGTGCAGACTGGTTGCTTGTATGGCATGGGGATGCAGCAGCATCCCTGTGCTATGCAAACTGTCAGCTCTGCAGTGACAGATATAGTTGCTGATCTTGCTCTGAGCATGATCTAGCAACTTTGCTAGCTCTGGTGTCCCGGATGTCATTATGACGACATCAGGTCACCATGGTAATGATCGGGACCCCGCAATGACGTCACTGGGTTTCCAATCCAAGGGCAGATGGGCTGTCTTCCCTCGGCCTGCTCCTGGAATGCTGTGATTGTGTTGGATCGCAGCATTTAGGGAGTTAAAGTGCTGGGAGCGGTGCGGGACCACTCCTGGCACTAAGTGCTGGGTGTCAGCTGTCAGAATCAGCTGACATCAGGCGGCAATCACGCGCACACAACCCGAGTGTGCACAAAATGGCTGGGACATATCCATATATCCAAGGTCAATAAGACCCAGGTCACAGGAACTTTTGGATATGCCTCAGGTGGGAAAGGGGTTAACATTTGAGAGTCATCAGTCATTAATACCTTTTAATGGCTAACTGAAAAGGTCATAATAAATTGCTTTTGGGGCTACTCAGGTCTCTGCATCAGGCATAGTATAACACGAAATCTGAAGAGTCACACATTTGTATACCACAGGACGTAAAATAGTGCAGAATCAGACAAGTGACTTGAAGAAGAACTATCAATGTGGGACATTGTAGGATATTTACTGCCATAGTTGTGGCAATAAATATTGGAACAGCTCATAAAAGAGGAGTGTGATGGAGCACATTCCTTAATTGTTGTAAAGACATAAATCCATGTGTCAAATTCATTCCTTCTCTGAATGTGTCAAAGGTCACCATAAGTTTGTACTCCCAGACTCTACTATCTCTCTGGGATGTGAAGTTACCTTGAGAGTTTGATAGATTTATGTATTTTTACATCAATTGAGTATTGTGCTCCTCAGACCATTTGTGGGCATCACAACCCTGGATCAGACCTCAATCAATGGACAATAAAACTTTTAAACTCCTTATCTATGAGCTACTCCAATATTTACTGCCGTAACTGTTTCTCCCTGTCACACATTGATAGCTCTGCTTTCTGTCACTTGCCTCAATACTGCAGTATATTGTGTCCTGTGGTGTATAAATGTATGATTTCAGATTTTGTATAATTCCATGCTGACAAAGAGACCTTAGAAGTCTCAAAAGCTTCCTAGAATTGTCATCTTTTCAGTTACCTAATAAAAAGTATCAACCACTGAGGACTCACAAATTTTAATATTTTTCTATCTACTGGCTAACCCAGTACAAAGACATATTTTTACTGCTGCAACAGAGGCATCTAGTGGGCAAAACAAAACATTACTAAAGATGTAAGCGAGAAAAATGATGACAGGGAAAAAAGAAAGCTTATGTAAACTACAACATTTACCCATTATAATCCATGCACATGTTCCCATGTCTGCTGATTTTTTTGTGTGCAATGCCTGAAAAAGAAACAGAGACATGTTATTGTGTCCATGAAAAATAAGGATTGTACTTGGATGACATCCTTGTGACATCCAATTTTCACTGAGTAGTTGATAGGAAAAGCTTTGAAAACCTCTTTAACTTTCTTTTCATATGAGAAAAACAAGTGAAACCATGATCGGAAAAATGGTTAAAGAGATCAAAAATAAATCCAGCATGCTGAATAAAATGGCAAGTTTTTAATGTATTAGAACAAAATGGTCATCTGAATGAAGCTTGTAGCACCACTCTGGAACGGTTTTTATATCGCTGGAGTACTATCGCTAATGCATCTTCCCTGTCTGCAGTAAAACACTTATCAGCCACCGTCATCTGTTCCTAGTGCTGCTCTGGTCGTCTTCCAGTGACCTGCCGGATTGCTCCAGTGTTTGCTGGGTGGTGAAGAAATAAATTCTCAATGTAAGTCTATGAGAGCTAGAACAAGGCCAAGCAGGAGCTGTGGTCACACACAAGACCTGGGCCCGAGCGGCGCATGGAGGAACAAAGATAGCAGCTGGGCAGGAAAAAGACATTAGTGATACCACACTGGCGGTGATTTAACAAAACACATTGGAGTAGTGCTTTAACCCCTTAACGACTGCCTATACGCCTTTTAACGGCGGCAGCTTAGTGTACTTAAACCACAGCGCCACTTTTTAACGGCGTTGAGGGTTAAGTGTATAGTGTCCCCCAGAGTCGGAATGTCTCCAGAGTACATGATTTGGGTTGGTTTTTAGAGACCTCGGTGTTGCGATTGCTGTTATTAACGGTATAATGGCGACCGCAAAAAAAAGTCAGTTTTTCCATTTTATTGCTCTCCTCTAATGTGATCGCACATCAGAGGAGAGAGAAATAGGATCCCCAGGTCCTCAATCACCCCCCGCTACCTCTGGTGTCCAGGTATCCCCTCCATGAAGTCCCCCGGGCCACCATTGTCTTCTTCTGGGAGAAAATGGTGGGCGCACCCGGAAACAATAGGACATTTTTCCTATTGGTTAATTTTGATCACTATGATAGACCCTAATGCAGTGTTCAAATTAAACAAATAGTAAATAAAAAAAAACTTTATCACCCCCTTAGTCAGGGAAAAATAATAAAATAAAAAAATATATATTTATTTCAATTTTTCCATTAGGGTTAGAGTTGGGCTAAAGTGAGTTTGGCTAAAGTGAGTTGGACTAAAGTGAGGGTTAGGGCAAGGGCTAGGGTTAGGGCTAGGGTTAGGGCTACGGTTAGGGTTGGGATTACGGTTAGGGTTGGGATTACGGTTAGGGGTGTGTTGGGGTTAGGGTTGTGGTTATGGTTGAGATTAAGGTTAGGGGTGTGTTAGGGTTAGGTTTGTGGTTAGGGTAATGGTTAGGGTTGGGATTAAGGTTAGGGGTGTTTTGGGGTGAGGGTTGTGGTTAGGATTGGAATTAGGGTTAGGGATGTGTTGGGATTAGCATTGTGGCTAGGGTTATGGTTATAGATGGGATTAGGGTTAGGGGTGTGTTGGGGTTAGTGTTGGAGGTAGAATTGAGGGCTTCCACTGTTTAGGTACATCGGGGGTCTCCAAACGTGACATGGCACCACCATTGATTCCAGCCAATTTTGCGTTCAAAAAGTCAAATGGTACTTGCTCCCTTCTGAGCCCTGCCATGCAGACAAACAGTGGTTATCCCCACATATTAGGTATCAGCATACTCGGGACAAATTGCACAATAACTTTGGGGTCTAATTTCTTCTGTTATCCTTGGGAAATTAAAAATCTGGAGGTGAAAAGATCATTTTTGTGGAAAAAATATGATTTTTTATTTTCCCGTCTCTACGTTATAAACTTCTGTGAAGTACTTGGGGGTTCAAAGTGCTCACCACGCATCTAAATCCTTTGGGGGTCTAGTTTCCAAAATAGTGTCATTTGTGTGTGTGTGTGGGGGGGGGGGGGCACTGGTTAGGCACATCAGGGCTCTCCAAATGCAACATGGCATCCAATCTCAATTCCAGCCAGCTCTGAGTTGAAAAAGTCAAACGGTACTCTTTCTCTTCCAAGCTCTGCGCCCAAACAGTGGTTTATCCCCACATATGGGGTATCGGTGTATTCAGGAGAAATTGCACAACAACCTTTGTGGTTCATTTTCTCTTTTTACACTTGTGAAAATAAAAAAAATTAGTTCTGAACTAAAATGTTTGTGAAAAAAAGTTAACGTTGAAGCGTTCCAGAGTTATAACCACATAAAGTGACAGTGTTCAGAATTGTAAAAATTGGCTTGGTCATTAAGCTGCAAATTGGCTCTGTCACTAAGGGGTTAAATAGCTATTTCTTTTGAAGCAGTATTGTACATAACATACCATGGAGTCACAGTTTTTCATAGGAGACATCTGTTAGAAAAATACCTCAAATAGTGATGAGTGAATAAATTCATCACTATTCCTTAGGCTGCCGTCACACTAGCAGTATTTGGTCAGTATTTTACATCGGTATTTGTAAGCCAAAACCTGGAGTGGAACAATTGGAAGAAAAGTATAATAGAAACATATGCACCACTTCTGGATTTATCACCCACTCCTGGTTTTGGCTTGCAAATACTGATGCAAAATACTGACCAAATACTGCTAGTGTGATGGCAGCCTTACTAGCATGAATAGTGCAGTATTCGGGTTCTTCGTAATTCAGCGAGTAATTAGCTCAGGGCTGCCATCAGGGCATTACTTCTTTTATTGCTGTATGGAGACCAGTGAACAGCAGTACACAGAGAGGCCAGCAGGTCCGAGGCCCCACTTATGTGCTTCTGTCCATCTGGCCCCATCGCTGCGGCGCACACATCGGGAGCGGAGCTGTGCACGGCCGTTTTACTTTGACGGCTGCGCAGCTCCAGCTCCCTCTGTCTTCTGTGTACTTCTTGTCAGGTCACAGTGCATACGTGATGACTTCATCGCGTATGCGCCGCCCGACATCTGCCGGATGCTGGATGCAGAGCTGCACTACTGGCGAGCGACTGTGAGGTAAGTATACAAAACGTTTTTGTTCTTCATAAAAGGAATTAAATGGGTGAGGGAAGGAGGAGGAACTGCAAATGATGACATGGAGGGGAAGGAGTAAGGGGGACAGCACATGATGATGTGAGGAGGGGGTTTAAAGGGGACTGCAAATGATGAAGAGGGGGGTTAAAGGGGAATGCACTTGATGAAGTGGGGGTAAAGGGGACTGCACATGATGAAGTGGAAGGGTTAAAGCGGACTGCACATGATGAAGTGGGGAAGGTTAAAGGGGACTGCACATGATGAAGTGGGGGTAAAGGGGACTGCACATGATGAAGTGTTGGGTAGGGGGACTGCAAATGATGAAGTTGGGAGGTGAGGGGGACTGCAAATGATGAAGTTGGGGAGAAAGGGGATTGAACAGGATATAGTGGGGGAAAGGGACTGCACGTGAAGTGGGGGGAAGGGGACGGCACATGATGAATCGGGGGAGGGGACAGGAGACTGCAAATGATAAATTGAGAGTGAGGGATGGGGCAGCAATTGAATTGAAGGTGGGGGATGGGGAGAGCAAATGATGATCTGGGGAGAGAGCAAATAATAATGAATTTTGAGGGTGGGGGAGTAAATGATGTATTGAATGTGGGGGGAGGGTTGTTGATAATGAATAGAGGGTGGGAGAGAGAAGACATGACAATGAATTGGGGAAAGAGTACAGGGGCTAATTAATTTATATATTTATTACGTGGGGAAAGTGGCTAGTATTGCTAGAAGGGGCTCAGTGGTGTATTATAATTTATTTGGAATGGTGGGTTTTATAATAGCCAATTATGTTTTAATGGTGGGTGCATATCTGTATTCAGATGTGTAGTGTAGAAGAAAGGGAAGAAGTGGGGAATGTGCTATGGAAGTGGTGCTCTAGGTAACTATGTGTTATTTTATGCAGAGACGAGTCCTGGCTGGAAGAAGTGATGGCGGTCTGTCCTGCATGAAAAAGAAAAGCAAAGCTGAAGGACTTCAGCTAGAGACATCACTGGTGAGTGAGTATGTTACCTGTACACTAACACTATACACTGTATACTCTGTATAGAGCTACTGTGTATAATGTCACCAGTGATCACTATATTATTGTACACTGACACTGTATACAGAGGTCCTGTGTATAATGTCACCGATGATCGCATTATTACCTGTACACTGACACTATATACAGAGCTCCTGTATATAATGTTGCTGGTGATCACTGTAGTACCTGTACACTGACACTATATACAGAGCTCCTGTATATAATGTCACTGGTGATCACTGTATTACCTGTACACAGACACTATATACAGAGCTCCTGTATATAATGTTATCGGTGATCCCTGTATTACCTGTACACTGACACTATATATAGAGCTCCTGTGCATAATGTCACTGATGATCACTGTATTACCTGTACACTGACACTATATACAGAGCTCCTGTCTATAATGTTGGTGGGGATCACTGTATTACCTGTAAACTGGCACTATATACAAAGATCCTGTGTATAATGTCACTGATGATCACTGTATTACCTGTAAACTATATGCTATATACAGAGCTCCTGTGTATAATGTCACTGGTGATCCCTGTATTACCTGTATACGGACACTATATACAGAGCTCCTGTGTATAATGTCACTGTTGATCACTGTATTACCTGTACACTGACACTATATACAGAGCTCTTGTGTATAATGTCACCGGTGATCACTATATTACCTGTACACTGACAGTTATTACAGAGTTCCTGTGTATAATGTCACTTAATATTGTGTTTGGTTTTTTTGTTATTAATTGTAGTATTCAGTCACTATGTAGTTGTAATATGTGCTCCGGCCATGGTGTGGCTGTATTTGTTCCTTGTATGTGATTTTATTTGGTGACAATGTCGTGGTAATATGTGGTCTGGTCATGGTGTGATGGTATTTGTCCCTTGTATGTTGTATTAATGGTCATTTATAAAAAATGTATGTGACTCATTCCCTTAAAGAAAAAATACATAAAAATATATATTTAACTGGCTGAAGAGCTCGGCATTGCGCGGGCATAGTAACTAACTGTGGTTAGTTCTAACAAATTATAATGATTATATTGCACAACAAAAAACATTTCACATCATATATTCAACATTACAGATTTGCAACACAAATTAACTAAACGATTACCCAAGTATTGATAGTATTTTATTTTCAACTCATTCAAGATCCTTTTGATAAACAACATTTTTGACTCTTCCTTTCTGTGCAAAGACGAACAGATTTTTGGCAGTTCCAACTCTTGAACAGAAAGAGTTGACCATGAGAAAAGCATGGAGATTGCAAAACGATCTCTACTACTTTCAAAGACTGTCCCTGAGCCTTGTTAATTGGACATTGCAAATGCCAGTCAAAGTGGAAACTGGAGGCATTTAGCCCCTTCATGACCGGGGGATTTTTCGTTTTTCCGTGTTCGTTTTTCGCTCCCCTCCTTCCCAGAGCCATAACTTTTTTATTTTTCCGTCAATTTGGCCATGTGAGGGCTTATTTTTTGCGGGACGAGTTGTACTTTTGAACGACATCATTGGTTTTAGCATGTCGTGTACTAGAAAACGGGAAAAAAATTCCAAGTGCGGTGAAATTGCAAAAAAAGTGCAATCCCACATTGGTTTTTTGTTTGGCTTTTTTGCTAGGTTCACTAAATGCTAAAAATGACCTGATATTATGATTCTCCAGGTCATTACGAGTTCATAGACACCAAACATGACTAGGTTATTTTTTATCTAAGTGGTGAAAAAAAATTCCAAACTTTGCTAAAAAAAAAAAAAAAAATTGCGCCATTTTCCGATACTCGTAGCGTCTCCATTTTTCGTGATCTGGGGTCGGTTGAGGGCTTATTTTTTGCGTGCCGAGATGACGTTTTTAATGATAGCATTTCGGTGCAGATACGTTCTTTTGATCGCCCGTTATTGCATTTTAATGCAATGTCGTGGCGACCAAAAAAACGTAATTCTGGCGTTTCGAGTTTTTTTCCCACTACGCTGTTTAGCGATCAGGTTAATACTTTTTTTTATTTGATAGATCGGGCGATTCTGAATGCGGTGATACCAAATATGCGTAGATTTGATTTTTTTTTTATTGATTTATTTTGATTGGGGCGAAAGGGGGGTGATTTAAACTTTTATGTTTTTTTTATTTTTTTCACATTTTTTTAAACTTTTTTTAACTTTTGCCATGCTTCAATAGCCTCCAT
The DNA here is from genome assembly GCF_032444005.1 of Ranitomeya imitator. Taxonomy (NCBI): domain Eukaryota; kingdom Metazoa; phylum Chordata; class Amphibia; order Anura; family Dendrobatidae; genus Ranitomeya; species Ranitomeya imitator. The sequence continues at coordinate 514,140,586 of NC_091285.1, forward strand.
GAGAGGCTAGAAGCAGGCACAACCCGATCGGCTCTGCTACATAGCAGCGATCTGCTGATCGCTGCTATGTAGCAGAATTGCACGTGTGCTGTGAGCGCCGACCACAGGGTGGCGCTCACAGCGACGGGCAATCAGTAACCATAGAGGTCTCAAGGACCTCTATGGTTACAATATACAAGCATCGCCGACCCCCGATCATGTGACGGGGGTCGGCGATGACGTCATTTCCGGCCGCCCGGCCGGAAGCGGTAGTTAAATGCCGCTGTCTGCGTTTGACAGCGGCATTTAACTAGTTAATAGGTGCGGGCAGATCGCGATTCTGCCCGCGCCTATTACGGGCACATGTCAGCTGTTCAAAACAGCTGACATGTCCCGGCTTTGGTGCGGGCTCACCGCGGAGCCCTGCATCAAAGCAGGGGAGCCGGCATCGGACGGTATAGTACGTCCGATGCCGGTAAGGGGTTAAAATCAAAAGGCAAATCTGATGGAATGAGTGGAATTCTTGGAATGAAAATGTCCTCTCCTTTGGAACATCCTGTTGCTGAGCTGTGCATCTAATCCTATCCTGTGTGATACCATCTGCTGAGCTGTGGATCTAATCCTTTCCTGTGTGATACTGTCTGCTGAACTGTGTATCTAATTTTGTCCTGTGTGATACAGTTTGCTGAACTGTGTATCTAATCCTGTCCTGTGTGATACCATCTGCTGAGCTGTGGATCTAATCCTTTCCTGTGTGATACTGTCTGCTGACCTGTATATCTAATCCTGTCCTGTGTGATACTGCTTGCTGAGCTGTGTATTTAACCCTATCCTGTGGGATTCTGTCTCCTGAGCTGTGTACCTAATCCTGTCCTGTGTGATACTGTCTGCTGAGCCGTGTATCTAATCTTATCCTGTGTGATACTGTCTGCTGAGCCGTGTATCTAATCCTATCCTGTGTGATACTGTCTGCTGAGCTGTGAATCTAATCCTATTCTGCAATTGTTACCATCCACCTCTCCTGTCTCCCCTTTTCCCCATAGTTTGTAAGCTTGCGAGCAGGGCCCTCACTCCTCCTGGTATCTGTATTGAACTGTATTCCTGTTATGCTGTAATGTCTATTGTCTGTGCAAGTCCCCTCTATAATTTGTAAAGCGCTGCGGAATATGTTGGCGCTATATAAATAAAAATTATTATTATTATTATACTGTGTGCGGAGGTGTGTATCTAATCCTATCCTGTGTGATACTGTCTGGTGAGCAGTGTATCTAATCCCATCCTGTGTGATACTGACTGCTGATCTGTGTATCTAATCCTATCGTGTGTGATTCTGGCTCCCCCTGCAGTTTGTGTCAGAGGATGGTATGTGTCCGCATGGTAATAAATTGTGTCATTTCCAGCTTTACAGAAGGAGGATAACAGATAATAGAAATGATAAGAATAATAGGCCTCAGTTACCACAACTGTCTGCAAGGAAAACTGTTGCTCATAGCAACCAATCACAGCTCCTCCTAACTAATATTTATAGATAGATAGATAGATAGATAGATAGATAGATAGATAGATAGATAGATAGATAGATAGATAGATGAAAAGCTGGCAATTCATGTGCGCGTACAGTAAAGTCATGTGATCGTGTGATTTTACTATATGCAGTACACGAATTGCTGGCTTTTCAAAGGACACTGGTGCGTAAAAACCAGACAGCACTCACATTGTCCGAGTGCTGTGCAATTTATGTTCTCGCACCCATAGGCTTTGCTTTGGCGAGTCTCAGCTGAGTCTCAGTGACAATCGCAGCCTGCTGCTATTTTACACACACGTAGAATACGCCAGAGAAAAAATACGGTGATGTGAGCTGCTCCATAGATCAACACTGGTCCGAGTGCTATGCGATGTTTTCTCACATAGCACTTGTCCGTATTCTACGGTAGTGTGACCCCGGCCTGACAGTCGGGTCAATCAGTCCACTGGAATCTCGCGTCATTTTGGTGAATTAATTTTCTAGTATGAGTTCTGGGTGTTCTGGAGTAGAGGTGGCCAGACAGAAACTTGGACATGTCTGGAAGGAAGATGAAAAGAATGTACCAGTGGCTCAATTTCGTAAAAAAACGGGAGGCAGATAGGAATGTTCTTCTGGACCCATCTTAAAAGCAGGGAATAAGGTTTGATTATCTTCCAAAAATATTACACTGAAAGTGCCATCTGTGAAGTTGCGTCCAAAATTTATTGGCCCATACGATGTATTCTGCAGGTAGTCAATCCGATTGCCTTCAGATTCAAACTTCCTCCATCTCGTTATGTCCCTGATGTGTTCCACAGATCCCTGTTAAAAAAGTTAGCTTCTTCAGTGTTGTCTGTCTCGCCACATCTCCTCCAGTTTCTGTCGATGGAGGTTTAGAGAACGAGGTACAGAGGATTGTGAATTCTTGGAGGGTTCGAACTTCCCTCCAATATCTTGTTAACTGTAGGGAAACCGGACCCCAGGAGAGATCCTGGGTTCCGGCTCATTCTGTGTATGCCAATTGTTTGGTCAGGGCCGTTCATCTTAGGTTTCCTGGAAAAATTGGAGGTCCGGTAGCCCACCCTACAAGAGGGGTACTTTTGACATTCTTCTGCTCAGTGTATCTTGGACACAGTGAGTGACAGCTGAGTCATCCAACCTAGTGCAGTGGCACGCCTAGCTGTCAGTATTTTAATAGATAGCTCAGTCATCCAATTTAGCACAGGGGCATGCTGAGCTGTTAGTATTTGGATAGTTCAGCCGTCCAATCTGAGACTGGGAGTTGCTGAGCTTTCTTCAATGTTCCCTGATCAAAGTGATTACACAGCTACTTAGCTAAGCTGTCAGTCCCAGGTGAGTATCATTCGTAGCATTTGCTCCGTGGTGCATGTTTGCCTTGTATTCCTGTGCTCTGTTTGTCGATCTATTGCTGCCTGACCTTGGACCTCAATCTGACCATCTGTTTGCCTAGTTCCTTTGCACTGATCCGCTATCTTCCTGATATTCTGACCTCGAACCATGACCTGACTACGCCTTTATCTTTCCCCTTTAGTTTATGACACGCCCTCTTGGTATCTGACCCCAGAATGTTTGACTACCCTGCCTCACAGCTTGTCCAAGAGTAGTCACTAGCATCACGTCCTTTTAAAGCACCAATGGATGTGACATTACATACATGCATTTAAGTGCTTTTCTGAGGCAGAAACTCATCAAAAACTAATGTAATCACCGCCTAAGTATGTCAATAAAGTTTTCTCAATGCCAATTACCAGGAAGTATCAAAAATAAAGCAGCTTGACGCACCAAACGCATGTTAAAAACCACACACAAAACCAGAATAAAAAACGCAAGTAACATAATGTAAATAGTAGGTCCAGAAATGGCGCATACATTCTGCAACTCATCAACAGCTCATTGTGTAAACGTTACCATAAAGGGGTTATCCGGTGCAAATCAATAAGTCTGCGGTCACTCTACGTGACTGCAGAACAATGAATCCCCCCAGTGCACGCAGTGTGTGCTGCGAGGATTCACCGGTTCCTGAGCAGGAACTGGAGGGTATGTATGAGTTTGGCCGGGGTCACACTTGCATGTGCAATGCGAGAAACTCTTGAGAGTCTCTCGCATCAATACCCAGCGCTGCAGTCGGCACTCGGGACGGGAGCGTTCAGCTGCATGTATTTCTATGCAGCCGCACACTCTGGTCCCAAGTTCCGGCGGCAGTGCCGGGTATTGATGCGAGAGACTCGCGTGAGTTTCTCGCATTGCACTCGCAAGTGTGACCCCGACCTTATACATACTCCCGGCCAGTGTCCATCCAGGGATACTGCCTTTCTCCATACACTTGTATGGAGCTAGGACGTGCCCTCCAGTCCGCAGTGTCACTAGTCAGAGTGCGGGCTCTCTCCATATAAATACATGGAGTGAGACCATACCAACTGGATGGGCTTCAGCCAGGAGTTTGTATAACTCATATGTACCCTCCAGTCCCATTTCAGAAACCTGTAAATCCCTGCAGCACCCAGAATTATTAATTTGGACCAGACAACCCCTTTAAGGCCACATAACTAATGATAATCTAGTGGAATATGTGGTCAGCTGCACAACTGGTGGAACCCTTCAAAATAGTACATCATATCTGCAAAAGTGCTGCATATATCCACGCAGGAAAGGGTATAACCTTAGGTAGCGTACTCATCCTGACTCATGGCTGGTACACTTGTGCATTGACATTACATAAATAAATTCATCATAAATAAATGTGATATTTTTTGAAAACTATAGTTATTTGCAAATTTCATATTTCAGTTAAAAATATATGAGCTCAGAAAAAAATATGTTTGGTGGAAAAATACAGTAGTGAGTACAACTATAAAGGGATAATCTGACTGTAAAGGAAATGTAATAATGAAATGTCTTGTACAATTGTGCAGAGATGTTGGAAGAGGTCAGAGATGTCCTTTATTCTAAATCTGTATCCTGAGAACAGGAGCAAGGCTTGATATAATGAGAAGAGAGATAGCTATTCTGGGGTTCAACAAGTCTGGCTTCTACTGCATCATGCTAGTTAGGGTATGTTCACACGTTCAGGATTTCCATCCTTTTTTTTTCCTGACAGTTTTTTAAAAAACTGCAGCTCTTGGCAGAAAACGCAGGTCCTTTTTTTGGTCCTTTTTTGGTCCGTTTTTGATGCGTTTTTTGATGCGTTTTTTGATGCGTTTTTTTTTATGCAGTTTTCTAGCCAGAGTCTGTGTGTTTTCTAGGAATTTTTTTAGGGTTAAAATGGCTGAAAATACCCTAACCCTACCCCTAACCCTAACCCTACCCCTAACCCTAACCCTACCCCTAACCCTACCCCTAACCCTACCCCTAACCCTAACCCTACCCCTAACCCTACCCCTAACCCTAACCCTACCCCTAACCCTACCCCTAACCCTACCCCTAACCCTACCCCTACCCCTATTCTAACCTTAGTGAAAAAAAAAAAAAAAAATTCTTTATTTTTTTTATTGTCCCTACCTATGGGGGTGACAAAGGGGGGGGGTGTCATTTACTATTTTTTTATTTTGATCACTGAGATAGGTTATATCTCAGTGATCAAAATGCACTTTGGAACGAATCTGCCGGCCGGCAGATTCGGCGGGCGCACTGCGCATGCGCCCGCCATTTTGCAAGATGGCGGCGCCCAGGGAGAAGACGGCCGGACGGACACCGGGACGCCGGGTGAGTATAAGGGGGGGAGATTAGGGCACGGGGGGGGGCATCAGAGCACTGGGGGGGGGCATCGGAGCACTGGGGGGGGGGCATCGGAGCACGGGGGGGCGGGATCGGAACACGGGGGGGGCAGCCACACTCCGCCCACGCACTTCCGCCCGCTCCCCGCACTTCCTGCTGCAGCGGTTCTGCACATCAAATCGCAGTAAAACCCGCAGATATATTTTTGATCTGCGGGTTTTACTGCGGTTTGGACCTCACAATGGAGGTCTATGGGTGCAGAACCGCTGCGGCTCCGGAAAAAGAATTGACATGCTCCTTCTTTTTTCCGGGAGCTATTCAGCGCGTCTTTTTTTTTACAATTTCCGGACCATGTGCACAGTGTGTCCTGTTTTCCATAGGGTACAGTGTACTGTACCCTGCATGGAAAACAGCTGCGGAACCGCAGCGGCAAAACCGCCGCGGTTCCGCGGTAAAAAACGCACTGTGTGAACATGGCCTTACATTTTGTTTAACCCCTTAGTGACAGAGCCAATTTGGTACTTAATGACCGAGCCAATTTTTACAATTCTGACCACTGTCAATTTATGAGGTTATAACTCTGGAACGCTTTAACGGTTCCCGCTGATTCTGAGATTGTTTTTTCGTGACATATTGTACTTCATGTTAGTGGTAACATTTATTCAATATTACTTGCTATTATTTATGAAAAAAATGGAAATATGATGAAAATTTTTAAAATTTTGCAATTTTCAAACTTTGTATTTTTATGCCCTTAAATCACAGAGATATGTCACGAAAAATAGTTAATAAATAACATTTCCCACAAGTCTACTTTACATCAGCACAATTTTGGAAACAAAATTTTTTTTGTAAGGGAGTTATAAGGGTTAAAAGTTGACCAGCAATTTCTCATTTTTACAACACCATTTTTTTTAAGGGACCACATCACATTTGAAGTCATTTTGAGGGGTCTATATGATAGAACATAACCAAGTGTGACACCATTCTAAAAACTGCACCCCTCAAGGTTCTCACTCAAAACCACATTCAAGAAGTTTATTAACCCTTTACGTGCTTCACAGGAACTGAAACAATGTGGAAGGAAAAAATGAACATTTAACTTTTTTTTGCAAACATTTTACTTGAGAACCATTTTTTTTATTTTCACAAGTGTAAAAACAGAAATTAAACCATAAATCTTGTTGTGCAATTTCTCCTGAATACGCCGATACCACATATGTGGGGGTAAACCACTGTTTCGGCGCACCGCAGAGCTTGAAAGTGAAGGAGCGCCGTTTGACTTTTTCAATGCAGAATTGGCTGGAATTGAGATTGGATGCCATGTCACGTTTAGAGAGCCCCTGATGTACCTAAACAGGGGAAACTCCCCACAAGTGACACCATTTTGGAAACTAGACCCCTTAAGGAACTTATCTAGATGTGTGGTGAGCACTTTGAGCCCCCAAGTGCTTCACAGAAGTTTATAACGTAGAGCCATGAAAATAAAAAATCACATTTGTTTACACAAGAATAATGTTTTCGTCCACAAATTCTTATTTTGACAAGGGTAACAGGAGAAATTAGACCACAAAAGTTGTTGTGCAATTTCTCCTGAGTACGTCGATACCCCATATGTGGGGGTAAACTACTGTTTGGGTGCACCGCAGAGCTTGGAAGAGAAGGAGTGTCGTTTTACTTTTTCAATGTAGAATTGACTGGAATTGAGATCGGACACCGTGTTGCGTTTGGAGAGCCCCTGATGTGCCTAAACAGTGGAAACCCCCCACAAGTGACACCATTTTGGAAACTAGACCCTTTATGGAACTTATCTAGATGTCTGGTGAGCACTTTAAACCCCCAAGTGCTTCACAGAAGTTTATAACGTAGAGCCGTGAAAATAAAAAATAGCATTTATTCTACAAAAATTATATTTTTGCCCCCAATTTTTTATTTTCACAAGGGTAGCAGGAGAAATTATACCACAAAAGTTGTTGTGTAATTTCTCCTGAGTACGTCAATACCCCATATGTGGGGGTAAACCACTGTTTGGGCGCACCGCAGAGCTTGGAAGAGAAGGAGTGCCGTTTTACTTTTTCAATGTAGAATTGGCTGGAATTGAATTTCGGACGCCATGTCGCGTTTGGAGAGCCCCTGATGTGCCTAAACAGTAGAAACCCCCCACAAGTGACCCCATTTTGGAAACTAGACACCCCCCAAGGAACTTATCTAGATGTGTGGTGAGAACTTTGAATGCCCAGGTGCTTCACAGAAGTTTATAATGCAGAGTCGTGAAAATAAAAATAAAAATTTTCCACAAAAGATATTGCAGTCCCCAAGTTTTTATTTTCACAAGGGTAACAGGAGAAATTGGACCACTAAAGTTGTTGTCCAATTTATCCCGAGTATGCTGATGCCCGATATGTGGGGGTAAACCACTGTTTGGGCGCACGGCAGAGCTCGGAAGGGAAGGAGGGCCGTTTTGGAATGCAGACTCTGATAGAATGGTCTGTGGGTGTTATGTTGCGTTTGCAGAGCCCCTGATGTACCTAAACAGTAGTAACCCCCACAAGTGACCCCATTTTGGAAACTAGACCCCCCAAGGAACTTATGATGTGTGGTGAGAACTTTGAATGCCCAAGTGCTTCACAGAAGTTTATAATGCAGAGTTGTGAAAATAAAAAATATTTTTTTTTCCACAAAAAAGATTTTGTAGCCCCCAAGTTTTTATTGTCACAAGAATAACAGGATAAATTGGACCCCGAAAGTTGTTTTCCAATTTATCCCAAGTACGCTGATGCCCCATATGTGGGGGTAACCCACTGTTTGGGCGCACGGCAGAGCCCAGAAGGGAGGGAGCACCATTTGACTTTTTGAGCTCAAAATTGGCTGTCGTGTTTGGAGACCCCCTGATGTACCTAAACAGTGGAAACCCCCCAATTCTAACTCCAACCCTAACCCCAACACACCCCTAACCCTAATCCCAACCCGATCCATAATCCTAATCACAACCCTAATGATAATCACAACCCTAACCCCAAAACAACCCTAATGTCAACCCTAACCATAACCCTAATCAAAACCCTAAATCCAACACATCCCTAATCCTAATCTCAACCCTAACCTCAAACCTAACCCTAATCCCAATACATCCCTAATCCCAACCCTAACCTTAACCTTAATCCCAAACCTAACCCTAATCCCAAGCGTAACCCTAATGCCAACCCTAACCCTAATACCAACCCTAATCCAAACCCTAACCCTAATCCCAACTCTAACCCTAACTTTAGCCGCAACACTAGCCCTAACTTTAGCCCCAACCCTAGCCCTAAACCTAACCCTAAATTTAGCCCCAACCCTAACCCTAGCCCTAACTTTAGCTCCAACCCTAACCCTAGTCCTAACTTTAGCCCCAACCCTAACGCTAGCCCTAAGACTGCTTTCACACTTGCGTCGTTTGGCATCCGTCGTAATCCGTCGTTTTGGACAAAAAACGGATCCTGCAAATGTGCCCGCAGGATACGTTTTTTGCCCATAGACTTGTATTGCTGATGGATCGCGACGGATGGCCACACGTCGCGTCCGTCGTGCACTGGATCAGTTCTGTTTTGGCGGACCGTCGGCACAAAAAAACGTTCAATGTAACGTTTTTTGTACGTCGCGTCCACCATTTCCAACCGCGCATGCGTGGCCGTAACTCCGCCCCCTCCTCCCCAGGACATAGACTGGGCAGCGGATGCGTTGAAAAACTGCATCCACTGCCCACGTTGTGCCCAATTTTCACAACGTGCATCGGTATGTCGGGCCGAAGCATTGCGACGGCCCCGTACCGACGCAAGTGTGAAAGAAGCCTAACCCTAAATTTAGCCCCAACCCTGACCCTAAATTTAGCCCCAACCCTAACCCTAAATTTAGTCCCAACCCTAACCCTAAATTTAGCCCCAACCCTAACCCTAATTTTAGCCCCAACTGCTTTCTCCTGCCGGCCGGTAGATGCCGGCAGATGGCGGGCGCACTGCGCATGCGCCTGCCATTTTGTTTCCTGATGAAGATGCCGGCAGGCAGGAGAGGATGCAGGAGGACCCAGGGACACCAGTAAGTATAATAGGGTCCCCGAATCCCCCTATTTCTCTTGTCCTCTGATGTGCGATCACATCAGAGGACAGAGAATAACACATCGCTTTTTTTTTTTTTTTTTGCGACCGCCTGTAAACAGTTAATTACCCCGATCATGTTCTTTGGGGTCTCGGCTACCCCCGGCAGCCGAGACCCCAAAGATCCCCACGGTGCCGGCCGGCGGCCACACTGCGCATGCACCCGCCATTTTTTTGCCGGAAAAAGATGGCGGCGCCCATCGGGAGCCACGAGGAGCACCGGGGGAGACAGGTGAGTATCGGGGGGCTATCGGGAACCCAATTTCTCTGTCCTCTGATGTGCGATCACATCGGAGGTCAGAGAAATTAAAAGGGAAATCGCGTTTTTTTTTTTGCGATCGCCAGTAAACGGTTAATTACCGGCGATCGCAACTCGGGGGTCGGTAAAAAAAACCCGAAATCATGTTTTCTGGGGTCTCGGCTACCCCCGGCAACCGAGACCCCAGAGAAAATCCGACTCTGGGAGCCGCTATTCACTTTTTCCACAGCGCCGTTAATTAACAGTGCTGTGGTTTAAGTACCCTTAACTGCCGCCGTTAAAAGGCGTATCGGCGGTCGTTAAGGGGTTAATTCTATCTTGGCATTATTATATTTATTGCATAATACTCACTCCTTTTGACGGTCCTCTGTCCTTGTAAACACACCCAGCCTTCTACATTCATGCAGTATATCAGCTACTAGAACAGGCGATTCACATCTATAATATAACGCTGGGAGCGTCACTCTGTCCGAAGCCTTTATAGACTGCGCAGGCGCAAGCGCCGGCGCAGTCTGGCCCCCACAGAGTGACGCTCCCAGGAGATCGCGGTATGCGTAAGCACTGAACGCATACCGCGATCTCCACCGGAGAGTCAGGGACCGTGGACGCGCCAGGAGGGAGGGTAAATATAGTCACCTGTCCTCCGTTCCAGCGCTGCGTGCGGCTCCGTCTCCGGCTCCTCTGCTGTGACAGAGTCCAGTCACAGGCAGAGGAGCCGGAGTGTGTGTTCAAGAAAATGGCGCCGGAAAGCGCGGACTGCGCAGGCGCCGATTCCGGCGCAGTCCGCGCTTTCTGGCGCCATTTTCTTGAAGACACACTCCGGCTCCACTGCAGGTGTGTCTTCAAGAAAATGGCGCCGGAGAGCGCGGACTGCGCAGGCGCCAATTCCTGCTGCCGGAATCGGCGCCTGCGCAGTCCGCACTTTCCGGCGCCATTTTCTTGAACACACACCTGCAGTGGAGCCGGACGATAGGTGAGTATGGTATTTTTTTTTTTTATATGGCAGCAGCATACGGGGGCATATAATACAATATGACAGAACGGGCGCAGGATGGCAGCAGCACATGACAGAACGGGCGCAGGATGGCAGCAGCACATGACAGAACGGGCGCAGGATGGCAGCAGCGCATGACATAACGGGCGCAGGATGGCAGCAGGATGGGAGCAGCACATGACAGAACGGGCGCAGGATGGCAGCAGCACATGACAGAACGGGCGCAGGATGGCAGCAGCGCATGACATAACGGGCGCAGGATGGCAGCAGGATGGGAGCAGCACATGACAGAACGGGCGCAGGATGGCAGCAGCGCATGACAGAACGGGCGCAGGATGGCAGCAGCACATGACAGAACGGGCGCAGGATGGGAGCAGCACATGACAGAACGGGCGCAGGATGGCAGCAGCGCATGACATAACGGGCGCAGGATGGCAGCAGGATGGGAGCAGCACATGACAGAACGGGCGCAGGATGGCAGCAGCGCATGACAGAACGGGGGCGCAGGATGGGAGCAGCACATGACAGAACGGGCGCAGGATGGCAGCAGCACATGACAGAACGGGCGCAGGATGGCAGCAGCACATGACAGAACGGGCGCAGGATGGCAGCAGCACATGACAGAACGGGCGCAGGATGGCAGCTGCGCATGACATAACGGGCGCAGGATGGTAGCAGGATGGGAGCAGCACATGACAGAACGGGCGCAGGATGGCAGCAGCGCATGACAGAACGGGGGCGCAGGATGGCAGCAGCGCATGACAGAACGGGCGCAGGATGGGAGCAGCACATGACAGAACGGGCGCAGGATGGCAGCAGCACATGACAGAACGGGCGCAGGATGGCAGCAGCACATGACAGAGCGGGCGCAGGATGGCAGCAGCACATGACAGAACGGGCGCAGGATGGGAGCAGCACATGACAGAACGGGCGCAGGATGGCAGCAGCGCATGACATAACGGGCGCAGGATGGCAGCAGGATGGGAGCAGCACATGACAGAACGGGCGCAGGATGGCAGCAGCGCATGACAGAACGGGGGCGCAGGATGGGAGCAGCACATGACAGAACGGGCGCAGGATGGCAGCAGCACATGACAGAACGGGCGCAGGATGGCAGCAGCGCATGACATAACGGGCGCAGGATGGCAGCAGGATGGGAGCAGCACATAACAGAACGGGCGCAGGATGGCAGCAGCGCATGACAGAACGGGGGCACAGGATGGGAGCAGCACATGACAGAACGGGCGCAGGATGGCAGCAGCACATGATGGAGACCATATACCAATATAAATGCTCGCCACCCGGGCGTAGAACGGGTTCAATAGCTAGTTCTTATATACATACATGAGAACCACTAGGTGGCGCTATTAAGTAACAATACCAACAGCACTCTGACATTTTTCCACATAAAATTATAGGTTACCAGGAAAAGGTTTTGTAAAAAAATTAAGACAACATAAGGCTCACAATTTTACTCTGTAGAATTGCATTTAGGCCAGACTCCCACATGTGGTTTGTGTAGCAGTTTTTGACCTAGGAATGAATACAATAAGAAATGCTACATTTGTTACAAAGAATAGATAATGCAGATATTTATTCAGTTTATCTGTTCATATAAGCCTTGATTATAAAGGGTTCGAATTATCAAAGCTTTTAAGCCAGAAATCTGGAATAAAACACTGAAGCATTAAACAATGTTTGAGCAAAATTTGTATGACTTCACAACAGTTTTCAGCCAGTTCCGCCACAATGGTTGGAGCAGTGGCAAAACTAGGGTGCAATGGGGTATGGCAATACTCATTTATCTAATTTATGATGAGCTGTGGTGTGTCTTGCACCACAAATCTTACTTCAGTCACTGACTGGAGTAAGATTTCTGGAGATGCGCACGCCTCTTTTAAAGGGAATCAGTCAGCAGGGTTTTGCTACCTAATCAGAGAGCAGTATAAGGGTATGTTTCCACGGTCAATCAACGCTGTGGGTTTGACACTGTGTACATCCGCAGCATAGTGGAGGGGATTTCATGAAATCCCATCTCCACTATGCATTGAAAGACGCAGGCGGCAGACCTGCGTAACTGGACATTTGGGGCGTCTTTATAGACGTAAATTTGTCATACACTATCATTAGATGCGGTAAAACCGCATCTAATTATTAGTCACATGCGTAATAACTGTGGAAACACAGCTTACTACGCATGCAAACTAATTTAAATAATCTCCTACCTTGTGACCGCCGGAAGTCCGCGTCCACTGCTGTTCTCGCGATGACTGAGCTCACCGCGAGAACTGCCGTGCACGTGTGCACGTGACCGCCGGGGTTACCTCGGGTCACTAGGCTGGTTCTCACGATCAGAACCAGCGCAGGTGACCGCCGGAGACTGAGTTATCTCCGGTGGTCATCTACATTCTCTGCTATATCTGTATGTCAGGCATCCAGATGTAGCAGAGCTGAACTCATCGTGGGACACTCGTTATTAAGGACTACGTCAGAACAGGAAGTATTTGTGCTGGTTTATTTATTTTTTTATTTTTGCAGGAGATCGAGGGATTCGGGGAATTAGCAGTACAATAAAGATGGGAAAACTGTGTGGTGTTTTCTTTCACTAAAAACTTTATTCTGGCTGTGTCTTTATTTAACCCCTTAACAACTATAGGATTAGTAATGGAGAGGTGTCTTATTGACACCTCTCCATTACTAATGGGCTTGATGTCACCTTACAATACAAAGGTGACATTAACCCCCAAACTATTACTCCACTTGCCGCCGCTACAGTGCAAGTGGGAAGAGAGAGGCTAAGTGTCGGCATTGGCGCATCTTAGAGATGCGCCATTTCTGGGGCGGCTGTGAGCTGGTGTTTGGAGCTGGGGGGAGTCTGCAATATCCATGGAGCTTCCTAGGCTATTAATATCAGCCCGCAGCTGTCTGCCTAGCCTTTGCTGGTTATTAATTATAGAGGGACCCACATTATTTTTTGGGGGTCCCACTATTTTAATAGACAGTAAAGGCAAAGTATAGAGCTGTGAGCTGATATTAGCCTGGGAAGCTCCATGGGTATTACCCCCTTCCCAGGCTATAAACATCGGGCCTTAGCCGCTGGCTTTCTCTCTGCTGGTTTGGAAAATTGCACTGGAGCTCACGCCATTTTTTAAAAAAAATTAGTTATTTAGTAAAAAAGAAAGGAAATGACATATTCCTGTGTGGCTGATGTCACACTTGCGAGGTCATGTGAGAAACTAGCGCAAATATCTCACATCAACACCCGCCATTTGGGACCGGAGTGTACTGCTGAATGTAATTCTATGCAGCTGCACACGCCGGTCCAAGTGCCAGCGGCAGTGCCAGGAGTTGATGCGAGACACTCGCTCGAGTTTCTCGCATCACACTCGCAAGTGTGACACCGGCCCGTCACATACTTCTGACCGAGCGTCTCCGTATCGTAAATAGACATGCTGCGGTCTGGAAAGACGCGCCGCATGTCCATTTATGCAGGCTGCCGCCTGCGTCTTTGAACACGTACTGGACATGGGATTTCTTGAATATCCATCCACTATGCTGTAACATCTGGCTGCTGCGGATTGGACGCTGCAGATATACGCAGATGTACGCATGGGGAAAAAAACTGATCCAAAACGCATCAAAAAGCATAAAAAATGCAGGTGACCTGCCAGTGACCTCATATGCAGGTTTCACCTGCCTCAAATCCTGAGTAAATACTGAGCCAATCCTGACCATGGAAACATACCCTCATGTAGGAAAAGATACCCTAATTCGAGGTAGTTCTGACACAATCAAAAGTTCCTAAATGCAGCATGAAGCAGAACTGAGAAAGCTAACCCTGCCCACACAGACTCTCAGTGTACAATGTCCATAGACAGTGAGCTGCTGATCACTTCTGGGGGCGTGGTCTGTCTAGCAGACTGAAAGACCTAGTCCAGCTATGTTAATCTCCTGCTGATAAAAAACACTCATTGTATTGAAACAACCGTAACAATCATACAGAGTCTAATAAGTGACACATCACTTAAATCAGTGTCTCAACACCTATCTCGTGCTGTCCTCAGATTACATAGCTTAACCCTGCTGACAGATTCCCTTTAAGACGTGCCTGGTTTATTGAGACGTGTACCTATTAATGCATCAGATGCCTCTGTCTCCAGCTCATCACCTCATCAAGATTGGCGTGTCAATGCTGTTCCTGATGAATTGGGACTAAACTCTATTATTTTTTTTAATTTTTGGAAAGTGGACCTGTCACCAGGTCAAAAGTGACCAGTTTTTTACTTTTTTTTTCTTTATTCCTACTACTCCTGTGTATTCGGTATTTTGTTGTTGTTGTTTTTTTTTTAGCAATATTCCCCTCCCCTCCTTGGTACAGATAATAAGAGTTATCGCTAAATAAAAAAGACTCATATGTCTGGAATTATATGCTTGAATTTGTGAAAAAAAAAAGAAGAAGAATACTGGGGAGCAGCAGAATAATAAAACAACAGCAAAAACCGGTTACTTTTGGTAATTAATTATCGTATTAATTTTTACTGTATTACTAGAGAGAACGGTGTTTTGTCTGACTGCTGTATAAGGGCTTGTTGTCTTGTAGAATGAATTGTATTTTTCGTGGATTATATGCCCAGGGATGATAGTCCTCATCTTTGTTACTGTATGGTAACAGTGTAGACCCTGTTCCCGGGATTACGAGGAATTAAAAGATCTGATTATGTCGAGTGCTCTCCTTAATAACATTGTTAAGTTGTAGAGATCCCCTTTAATGTGGACGCATAGAAATAAAGAAAATAGAACTACTGCCATCTGCCACTGAACAGTCTTCTGCAGTTAGTCACCAGAATTGGGATTAAATATCCAACCAGGGATTAGTCGTAAGACCACAAGATAAAAATACAACTGTATGATTTACAATCTATGCCATTCCTACTCAAACTGCAGAAAGACCCCTGCTTCATCCCCGCAGACATTCTACATCTTCTTCTTCATGTGATAGGAGCAGTGATGCCCTCAGCTCTGCACAGGAAATTAGGAGCTAGACATGGAAATTATTGACTGATGTGTGTCTGCAGGACATGGGGGAAAACAGATATTATGCTCCTTGCAATTCGTCATTAATGGCTTCTCCTGCCTTCCACCCACACAGCAAACTAAGCATCCTGACAGGTAGTGAATGTGTCTGTGACTATATACCGGAAAGCAACTGCCCAATCACATCATACAGTGGGGGTAAAACAATATTGCACAATGTGCATTTTATGCACCAGAATTAATATATAAGCTTTTTTCGCTCTTATTTATTATGTCTCATTTCCATATTTTGTAGATTACTATTAGCTCATCGCATCAAATCCACTTTGAGAAATAAAAGCAGCCTCCTGTTTGAGTAGTGTGGGCACCGTCACCAGTTTATTTTGCATTATTTTTTCGGAATCTCCCCCTATGTTTAAGGAATGTTGTTGTTTTCTAACTACAATTCCCTTTTAAAGACCAAAGCATTTTAGCTTAAGGTTATTTTTATACAATGAACTTTCTTTTAGTTTTTGATGTTGCAGAATTTCTTCATCATTTCTGCACCTATTGTTTAAATTGGTTTACTTGCACTTTTTTGTTTTTCTTTGTGTGCAGTATTTTAACATAAGCTTTATCACGTTTTTTGACGCCGCTGTTTTTGTGTTTTGTGTGTGTGTTATGCGGATTTCTGTAAATCCCATCCACACCAAAACCTCATTGTGGGTACATAGCCTTAAGGGGGTTATGTCAGGACAAACAAAAAAGGAGTTTTCCGGAATTATATAGACTCTGCCCTAGAAAAGGGAATTCTTTAAAGTACACTAAATACTGTAAGCATTTCTTAATTATTGCATGTATATACATGCAAGCAAATATTACTGTTGAGGCCATTGACTGAAACGGCAGGAAATTTAACATTTTGGTAATTATAATTTTTTCATTTTTAATATTGCCTACAGCGGAATCTGGAATATTGTATATGTATGGTGGATGTCGGGTGTGGGTATATGGAGTGGGCTCAGGATCTTATCTCTCAACATACTGTTAGGGAGTTATAAGGGTTAAAAGTTGACCAGTAATTTCTCATTTTTACACCATTTTTTTTTTTAGGAACCACATCTCATTTGAAGTCATTGTGAGGGATCTATATGATTGAAAATAACCAAGTGTGCACCATTCTAAAAACTGCACCCCTCAAGGTGCTCAAAACCACATTCAAGAAGTTTATTAACCCTTCAGGTGTTTCACAGGAATTTTTGGAATGTTAAAATAAAAATGAACATATAACTTTTTTCACAAAAAATTTACTTCAGCTCCAATTTGTTTTATTTTATCAAGGGTAACAGGAGAAAATGGACCCCAAAAGTTGTTGTACAATTTGTCTTGAGTACACTGATACCCCATATGTGGGGGTAAACCACTGTTTGGGCGCATGGCAGAGCTCGGAAACGAAGGAGCGCTGTCTGACTTTTCAATGCAAATTTGACAGGAACTGAGATGGGACGCCATGTTGCATTTGGAGAGCCCCTGATGTGCCTAAACATTGAAACCTCCCACAAGTGACACCATTTTGGAAAGTAGACCCCCTAAGGAACTTATCTAGATGTGTGGTGACACTTTGACCCACCAAGTGCTTTACAGAAGTTTATAATGCAGAGCCGTAAAAATAAAAAATCATATTTTTTCACAAAAATGATCTTTTTGCCCCCAATTTTTTATTTTCCCAAGGGTAAGAGAAGAAATTGGACCCCAAAAGTTGTTGTATAATTTGTCCTGAGTATGCTGATACCCCATATGTGGGGGTAAACCACTGTTTGGGCGCATGGGAGGGCTCGGAAGGGAAGGAGCGCCATTTGGAATGCAGACTTAGATGGAATGGTCTGCAGGCGTCACATTGCTTTTGCAGAGCCCCTAATGTACCTAAACAGTAGAAACCCCCCACAAGTGACACCATTTTGGAAAGTAGACCCCCTAAGGAACTCATCTAGATGTTTTGTGAGAGCTTTGAACCCCCAAGTGTTTCACTACAGTTTATAACGCAGAGCCGTGCAAATAAAAAATATTTTGTTTTTCCACAAAAATTATTTTTTAGCCCCCAGTTTTGTATTTTTCCAAGGGTAACAGTTGAAATTGGACCCTAAACATTGTTGTCCAATTTGTCCTGAGTACGCTGATACCCCATATGTGGGGGGAACCGCCGTTTGAGCGCATGGCAGAGCTCGGAAAGGAAGGAGCATCATTTGGAATGCAGACTTAGATGGATTGGTCTGCAGGCGTCACATTGCGTTTGCAGAGCCCCTAATGTACCTAAACAGTAGAAACCCCCCACAAGTGACCCCATATTGGAAACTAGACCCCCCAAGGAACTTTTCTAGATGTGTTGTGAGAGCTTTGAACCTCCAAGTGTTCCACTACAGTTTATAACGCAGAGCCGTGAAAATTAAAAAAAAAAATTCCCACAAAAATTATTTTTTAGCCCCCAGTTTTATATTTTCCCAAGGGTAATAGGAGAAATTGGACCCCAAAAGTTGTTGTCCAATTTGTCCTGAGTACGCTGATACCCCATATGTTGGGTTAAACCCCTGTTTGGGCACATGGGAGAGCTCGGAAGGGAAGGAGCACTGTTTTACTTTTTCAACGCAGAATTGGCTGGAATTGAGACAGGATACAGTAGCAAACTGTTAAAATTTCAGTAGCCCTAGGCTCTATATATAGAGATCCCAACATATACGCCCTCTTTAGTCCCATTGGCGGTGTCTGGTTATCTTGATTTTTCTCTTGTGAAATTTCTCATCATGGAGAAAAAAACGCAAACGCGGTAAAAAACGCATGTAAACGCGTAAAAACGTGGCTTTTTTTACCGCATACGAAAACGCATGCGTCTAAAAAATGCAGCGTTTGTACATGCGTTTTTTTCACCACCTGTGGATGCGTTTTAAATGCTGCGTTTTTAAACGCAAATGTGAAACTAGCCTTAAACCGCATCTGACACCTTTCGGCCAAGTTTCCAACTTATCCAGATCCATCTGTAGCAGAATACTATCTTCTCTTGTATTAACTGCTTTACATAGTTTTGTATCATCTGCAAATATCGATATTTTACTGTGTAAACCTTCTACCAGCTCGATAATAAATATGTTGAAGAGAATAGGTCCCAACACCAACCCCTGCGGTACCCCACTGGTCACAGCTACCCAGTTAGAGACTATACCATTTATAACCACCCTCTGCTTTCTATCACTAAGCCAGTTACTTACCCATTTACACACATTATCCCCCAGACCCAGCATTCTCATTTTGTGTACCAAGCTCTCGTGTGGCATGTTATCAAACGCTTTAGAAAAATCAAGATATACCACGTACAATGAATCACTCACCTTGGTCCAGGCTATAGCTTACCTCTTCATAAAAACTGATTAGATTGGTTCACTTTTAGAGCCCTTTTTGAATATTTCTACCACATTTGCTATAGCAAATTCTCTGACTCACAGAATTTTATACCATTGGACAGTGAAGAAAGAATAATTACACTGTTCAAAAAAAAATAAAGGGATCACTCAAACAACAGAATATAACTCAAAGTGAATCAAACTTCTGTGAAATCAAACTGTCCACTTAGGAAGCAACACTGTTTGACAATCAATTTCACATGCTGTTGTGCAAATGGAATAGACAACAGACGGAAATTATTGGCAATTATCAAGACACACTCAATAAAGGAGTGGTTCTGCGGGTGGGGTCCTCAGACCACATCTTAGTACCAATGCTTTCTGTCTGATGTTTTGGTCACTTTTGAATGTTGGTTGTGCTTTCACACTCGTGGTAGCATGAGATGGACTCTATAACCCACACAAGTGGAAAAACCAAAAAACTGACACAAGACCTAAAACAATAAATTTTAATGTAATAATTAAAAAGCAAAAAATATCATAGAGACCAGTAAGAGGGATCCTACGGAAAAACAGGGTCTCTGGTACCAAAAAATAATGCCAGAAAAATATAATACAATATACATATACAGGAAAAGGCTAGGGAAGATAGATGTGCCTATCCCTATAGAATTCCTGACAGCGGAGGTTGGCACCCTGGGATACGATATGGCGCCCCCGCTAAACGTAGACTGACCCTGAAGTCCCTAAAAAGGAATCTCTCAAAAAAAGCCACCACCAACAATAACACCTCACAAAAAAAGCAAAACAGGTGAAAATAGAATACCAGTGCTGCTGGATGCTGATTTAGAGAGCAATAATAGCTCTATTCGGCTGATATAGATAGATTCTGGCATATATTGTGAGCTAAAGATGTACTCAGAGAGGGAAAGAAAAAAAAAAAAAAAAAGTAGTGCCACAAAAAATATTTAGCACTGAAAAGCCTCTCATAAAATATGATGGTGATACTGACAAAATGACAATAGTGTAATGGTATCAATAATCAGACACATAATAAATTCAGGGTATACCGACAGGAAATCCCTGCTATACAGAGAGACAGTATCACCAAAGTACAGGACACCAAAAAATAGAGGGTCATACAGATAACCTCTGAAAATGTGAAAAATGTAGATAATGTCACTGTGCCTTCAGCGTTCCTATAGAGCGTACTTAATAATGTAGTGTCTCCTATTGACTCAGATTAATCGTAATTAATATTACGGTGGATGTGGAAGTAGGTGAGTAAAATAAAGATTTAATAACCTAATGGCATCACCGCCAGAAAAGACATAAAAATAAGTAAGTAGATGTAATAATCACACTTCCAATGAGTTATAGGTACACACTCGATGAAATCACCATCCAAGCTATGGGCATCGGGAGGTAAATATTACTACCGTGCCTACATAGCGCATTTTAGGAACGCACTTAATAATAAAGTGACCATTGTACGCCTCAAATCAGTTGTACTGTATGTTCAGATAAATATCACCATTAATGAGTTACAGATGCAGTTATTCTAGTTGCATGACCACCGGAACCCAGACAAGTGGCTCAGGTACTGCAGCTCATCCAGGATGGCACATCAATGCGAGCTGTGGCAAGAAGGTTTGCTGTGTCTGTCAGCGTAGTGTTCAGAGGCTGGAGGCGCTACCAGGAGACAGGCCAGTACACCAGAAGACACGGAGGGGGCCGTAGGAGGGCAACAACCCAGCAGCAGGACCGCTACCTCAGCCTTTGTGCAAGGAGGAACAAGAGGAGCACTGCCAGAGCCCTGCAAAATGATCTCCAGCAGGTCACAAATATGCATGTATCTGCACAAACGGTTAGAAACCGACTCCATGAGGATGGTCTGAGTGCCCGACGTCCATAGATGGGTGTTGTACTCACAGCCCAACACTACGCAGGATGCTTGGCATTTGCCACAGGATTGGCAAATTCGTCACTGGTGCCCTGTGCTCTTCACATATGAAAGCAGGTTCACACTGAGCACATGTGACAGAAGTGACAAAGTCTGGAGACGCTGTGGAGAGCGATCTGCCTGCCACATCCTTCAGCATGAGCAATTTGGCAGTAGGTCAGTAATAGTGTGGGGTGGCATTTCTTTGGAGGGCCGTACATCTCTCCATGTGCTCGCCAGAGGTAGCCTGACTGACATTAAGTACTGAGATGAGATCCTCAGACCCCTTGTGAAACCATATGCTTGTGCGGTTGGCCCTGGGTTCCTCCTAATGCAGGACAATGCCAGACCTCATGTGGCTGGAGTGTGTCAGCAGTTCCTGCAAAATGAAGGCATTGAAGCTATGGACTGGCCCGCCCGTTCCCCAGACCTGAATCTGATTGAACACATCTGGGACATCATGTCTCTCACCATCCACCAACGTTACGTTCCACCACAGACTGTCCAGGAGTTGGCAGATGCTTTAGTCCAGGTCTGGGAGATCATCAGGAGCATGCCCAGGGGTTGTAGGGAGGTCATACAGGCACTTGGTGGCCACACACACTACTGAGCATAATTTCCTTGTCTTGAGGCATTTCCACTGAAGTTGGATCAGCCTGTAATTTGATTTTCCACTTTGATTTTGAGTATCATTCCAAATTCAGACCTCCATGGGATATTAATTTTGATTTACATTGATCATTTTTATATTTTATTCTTCTCAATACATTCCACTATGTAATGAATAAAGATTTGCAACTGGAATATTTTATTCAGTGATATCTAGGATGTGGGATTTTAGTGGTCCGTTTATTTTTTTGAGCAGTGTATATTTTTACCACTAAAATGTTTTTTTAGCCCCAAGTTTTTAATTTTTTTAAGAGCTAATAGGAAAAATTGGACTGCTTGGTTTGTTTTGCAATTTCTCCTTAGTGTGCCAATACCCTACATGTTTTTACAGTTTTTTAAACTATTTTTTACTTAGTCTTAGTCCCTCCACAGGACTTTAATGTTTATTACTCTTACATAATAATAATAAATAATAATCTTTATTTTTATATAGCGCTAACATATTCCGCAGCGCTTTACAGTTTTGCGCACATTATCATCGCTGTCCCCGATGGGGCTCACAATCTAAATTCCCTATCAGTATGTCTTTAGAATGTGGGAGGAAACCGGAGTGCCCGGAGGAAACCCATGCAAACACGGAGAGAACATACAAACTCTTTGCAGATGTTGTTCTGGGTGGGATTAGAACCCAGGACTCCAGCGCTGCAAGGCTGCTGTGCTAACCACTGCGCCACCGTGCTGCCATCTGGTATAATACATTACAATGCATAAGCATTGCAATGAATTATATCTGTCAGTGCTGCACTGACAGAAGCGTCTTAGACTATGCTCCTTGCATGGTCTAAACAGGCTCCCATGGCTGGCAGAGCCGGAGGTCATCATGACGACCTCGAGTTGTCATGACAAAGATCAGGCCCTTGTGATGACATCATGGGGGTGCCAATCGGACAGGAGAGGAAGCCCCCTTCCTCTTCTAGCTTCCTAAATGTTGTGATCAATATCAATAGTGACATGCAGGTAAGTATCATAAATGCTGAACTTTTGGCGGCAATCATGCTGGCATCACTCCTGTGCCGGCACAATCACTATGGCTTACCTATACTTCAAAGGTAGAGAACCTCAATCCAACCATGAAATATAAGTACATCAAAGGTAATGAAGGGGTTAGTAAGTGAATACATTAGGGTATAAGTTAATCTAGACTCTATTGTGATATATACTATTAGATGGTGGCATCGGGTATTCTAGAATATGTATGTATGTATATAGCAGCCACATAGTATATAGCACAGGCCACGTAGTATATAGGAGTACTACGTGGCCTGTGGTATGTACCATGTGGCTGCTATATACATACATACATACATATTGTAGAATACCCGATGCGTTAATCTAGGCCACGCAGTAAATAACACAGCCCACGTAGTATATAACACAGCCCACACAGTATATAGCAGCCACGCAGTATATAGCAGCCATGCAGTACATAACACAGCCCACGTAGTATGTAACACTGGCCACGTAATATATAGCACAGCCCACAGAGTATGTAACAGTGGCCACGTAGTATATAGCACGCAGTATAGAACACAGCCACGTAGTATATAACACTGCTCACGTAGTATATAGCAGCCATGTAGTATATAACGACGCAGCCCACGCAGTATAGAACACAGCCCACATAGTATCTAACACTGGCCAGGTAGTATATAGCGGCCACGCGGTATCGAACACAGCCCACGTAGTATTTAGCAGTGTGGGCACCATATCCCTGTTAAAAAAAATAATTAAAATAAAAAATAGTTATATACTCACCCGCCAGCGGGATCCAGTGTAGAGCCAGCAAACCTCTGGTGATGCGCACGGCTGCCACCATCTTTCATTCCCAGGATGCATTGCGAAATTACCCAGATCACTTAGCGGTCTCGCGAGACCGCTAAGTCTTCTGGGTAATTTCGCAATGCATCTCTGGGAACGGAAGCTGGTGGCAGGCGCGAGCGCATCTTCGTACTACGGAAGGTGAGAATAGCAGGTTTTTTGTTTTTTTATTATTTTTAACATTACATCTTTTTACTATTGATGCTGCATAGGCAGCATCAATAGTAAAAACTTGGTCACACAGGGTTAATAGCGGCGGTAACGGAGTGAGTTACCCGCGGCATAACACGGTCCGTTACCGCTGGCATTAACCCTGTGTGAGCGGTCACTGGAGGGGAGTAGGGAGCGGGCGCTGACTGTGGGGAGTATGGAGCGGGCGCTGGGCAATGACTGCAGGGGAGTAGGGAGGGACTAATCGGACTGTGGCCGTCGCTGATTGGTCGCGGCAACCATGACAGGCAGCTGGCGAAAGCAATCAGCGACTTGCATTTCCATGACAGACAGAGGCCGCAACCAATGAATATCCGAGCCAGACAGAAAGACAGAAGGACAGACGGAAGTGACCCTTAGACAATTATATAGTAGATTGCCTTGTGTATGCTATAGGGATTTGGTGGGTTAATTGTTCCTAATTAGGTGACCTTTTTGATGAGGTCTGTTGGTTTTGCACTTGAGGTTCTGTCTGGCTTCATGGCCTGTATCTAGGATATCTAGTTGGTGTCAGCATACTATATTATAAGGTGAGAGTATTATTATTTTATGGATTCATACCAGAGTATATTCATTTATTAATGTATTCCTGAGGTATTCACTATTTTAGTGGTTATCATGTCTCATTCAAATACTTGTTATATACTTTATGCATGTATATTGATTTACAATACTTTATGTTGTTGGGGAGTTCATGTTTTTAATATTAGAGTAATGCTGCATCTAATAAAATTAAAACCAGTTTTGTATCTGTAGGTGTGCACCTGTTTCTATAGTTCTTTTTCTTTCTTTTGTTATTATACAGTCAAGGCCGAAAGAGTTGGCACCCTTGAAACTGTTCCAGAAAATGCAGTATTTCTCTCAGAAAATTATTGCAATTACGCTTTTTGCTATACACATTTATTTCCTTTGTGCGTATTGGAACCAGCACAAAAAAAAACACAGAAAAAAAGGCAAATTGAACATAATTTCACACAAATCCCCAAAGATAGTTTGGACAAAATTGTTGGAAACTTTCCAAAAATTGTGGATAAACAACCTTGCTTCAAGCATATGATGCTCGTTCAAACTCACCTGTGGCAAATAACAGGTGTTGGCAATATGAAAATCACACCTGAAACCAGATACAAAAAGGAGAAGTTAACTCATTGCATTGTGCGTCTGTGTGTGTTACACTGAGCATGGAGAACAGAAAGAGAAAAGAACTGTCTGAGGACTTGAGAACCAAAATTGTTGAAAAATATCAACAATCTCAAAGTTACAAGTCCACCTTCAGAGATTTTTATGTTCTTTTGTCCACGATGCGCAACATAATGAAGAAGTTTACAAGCCATGGCACTTTAGCTTATCTCCCTGGATGGTGGATAAAAAGCCCCAATCAAGTTCCAAAACAATTCAAGCTGTCCTGCAGGATCAGGTTGCATTAATGTCAGCACAAACTATTCATTAATGTATGAATGAAATTAAAAAGCTATACAGGAGACCCAGGAGGATCCTTTTGCTGACACAGAGTTGTAAAAAGCTAGACTGCAGTTACCAAAATGTTTGTCTTGTGGACAGATGAGATGAGACCAAAATAGAGCTCTTTGGTAAAATGCATCATTCTACTGTTAAAAAATAATGAGGCCTACAAAGAAAATAACACAGTACCTACAGTAAAATATGGTAGAGGTTCAAAGATGTTTTGGGGTTGTTTTCCTGCCTCTGGCACTGGCACTGGGTACCTTGACTATGTGCAACGCATCATGAAATCTGAAGATTACCAAAAGAAAATGGATGGAAACAAAGCACTGGAGAGTTTTGAAGTGATCAGCAACGAGTCTGGATCTAAATCCCATTGAACACCTGTGGAGAGATCTTAAAATTGCTGTTGGGAGAAGGCTTTCAAATACTGAGGTAAAAACTCAGCAAATATTCAACGTGTGCGCATGGACTTAAATGGTCTGTAGTACAACCCACATACTACAATTTAACATGAGTTACTTTACATATTGATCTATACTCTTCTGATGTTGCATCATGTTATTTAGGATTGTTATACTTGTTCACACTTTGTCTACAGAATCATTGTAATAATTACACGGTCTTTCTAATCCCTTATATTGTTACTCATCGGAGATACTTTCTATAAACATATGTAATGCAAATCATCTATTTATTCTCCATTTTGTCCATCTTGGAGTGTGTTGCCAACTATGAGCATGGCTCAACTGTGGTTTTTATATCCAGTTTAATAAATCCCCAATAAATATTTTTTTCTGCCTATTATCATTTTGGTCTTAATTGCACTCTTTGTATATATGATTCTCTAAAATATTTGGTGCATTGCCGTATATTATTGATTCTAAATTGAACATATGAGTTCAGATATTAATTTATTTGTTCATTTACCTATAGTGTGCTTAGACAAATGACCTATTTTTTATTGCTTATGGATTACAGTGTGTACATTCAATACAATGTACCACATAAGTGGTAATATAGTTGACAAAATCTTTAACATCATATATATCCAGTTTACAGAAAAGAAACACTTTATAATTATGAGAAGGTACACACTCCTTACAGCCGTCTTGGATATCCAGGTTTTATTGCTGAAATAATATTTAGGAAGTGGTACA
This sequence comes from Ranitomeya imitator, assembly GCF_032444005.1. NCBI lineage: Eukaryota > Metazoa > Chordata > Amphibia > Anura > Dendrobatidae > Ranitomeya > Ranitomeya imitator. The sequence continues at coordinate 514,166,855 of NC_091285.1, forward strand.
TATTAAAGAAACAAACTCTGCCCCCGCGAAGTGGGAGCTTCTGCTGCCCTCTGATCTCCTTTAAATGTCAATTATGTCTGAAGAAGTGGAGCGGCCGCTGAGGCACTGATTGCCTGCAGGGCCCACGTGGCATAACAACATCAACTGAGTCCTTTAATTGAAATAAATGCACCCCACCCTCTGTTTCCCATTTATTACTGTAAAATAAAAATAATAAAACACCATATTCTTTACCTTTCCGAAGACAATTGATTTGTCCCACGAAGAAGTCCATCTCTGCTTCATCTGAATTGCATGGCTGAGCGGTGGCATGATGAGGAGTGTTTATTTCTTTTTCCTGTGTCTGTGTCTTTTTAACCTTTGACTATGGGGTTAGTAACAGGGGTGTCATATAGATGCCTCTACAATACTAACCCCTGGGCTTGATGTTGGCGGCCATAAAACAGCTGACATCAACCCCATCCCTTTTACTCCACTTGCCACCGCACCAGGGCAAGTGAGAAGAGCAAGACTAAGCGCCAGATTTGGCACATCTTATGGATGTGCCATTTCTGGGGCAGCTGAGGGCTGATATTCTTAGCCTGGGAGGGGGGGAAATATCCATGCCCTTGCCAGGCAATTAATATCAGCACACAGCTGTCTGTTTACCCTTTGTACCCTAGAACGCATGACGTTAAAAATATACATATTAACGTATTGGGGGCCTTTTAGGCCCCCATGCACATAATGTAGAAAAACACACTTAAATAACTTTCACAAGTTTATTTCAAAATTGCTCAATATAATATGAATAGTGGACAAAATTTTAATTATAATTTTTCACAGAAAACACCAAAAAAATCTTTTTTTCCCAAATTTCACACAAAGACATGAAAACACACAAAAACGCATAGAAATCTATAGCAAACTAGCTGCAGCTACATTTTTATTCTAACTTTATTTTCTATTATATTAGTCTTCCAAACAATTCTGACATGTTATTTTTTCAGAAGTTTTGTGCAATTTTTGATAAATATGTTCCAGATATAAGTGATAGGGGCTAATTTGTCTCTTTCAAACCTTGCTGCACGAGTTCGCTTATCATCAAAGCGAATGATTCTTCTAATTTCCTCATATCTGCCCACTGACATTGTCGCCTTATAGTGTGGATCAGAAAGTGGGTCCAGAAATAATTCTCGTATTGGGACATCATACAATTTTTGACTCCCTGCCAGCAGTAAAAGTCCAATATATGCATAAAGTTCCTCTTTTGAGATATTTTTCCAGGACTTATTTTTTGCAGAAGCGATACGTCTTCATTCTAGGTTTGAACATAAAAGGACCTCTTCTGCAATATTGTCAGAAAAATAAGTACAGAATACATCTTTAGGGGTAAAGTAACTGGGACTTCCCACAGCTCCTTGAGCCTGTCTCACAATATTGTGTGTTGGAGTACGTCCGACTAATGTAGGATTACTGTCCCAAAAAATATTCGTTTTGGATGTTCTGCTTATCACTTCTTGAGGATCCACTAGATTCACTTCTCCATCATCAGAAGAATCACTGGATGAGGATGTTTGATTAGCTGGTGGCAGATATTCTTCATCAGACAAAGATAGTTCACTTTCATCATCGCTTTGTAACATTATCGCTTCAATCTCTTGGTCAGTCAGACACTTGGAGGAAGAGTGTGCTATTGCTGACTAGATGTTAGCAAACTAAAAGAAAAAACAATGAACAGAATCAGGGTTGTCCACTCTTTGCTTGTGTGTAAGTGTAAGTGTAAGTGTGTTACTGTAAGTGTAATGTCCCCCCTTCTTCCTCTCACCCTCAACAGTTCTTACCTTTTATACTTTTAGGTGGTGTACAATTCTCTGGATTTTTGTGGCTCACAAGTTCTAGCCTTTGCAAGCTTCTTAGAAACAGAAACTGAAAATGAATCAGATTTCCTCTCAACAGCTTATCTTATCACAGGTCCTTCAGCAATTAGCTCACAGTGTATACTGTCCTCAGTACTCTATACACAGCTCATTACTGTGTTCCGAAGGACCTGAGGTGATGTCATGGCCTTATCACTCCCTCCAAAAATCACATGACATCCTCACATGTTATTAACCACACACTGGCCCCTCCACCAGCATTACTGAGTACAAATAAAGTAACTTGAGAAACAAACACTACTGAGAACATGATAAAAATAGTGGGGGCCTAAAATGCCTCCAATTCGTACAGATGTAGTTTTCACCAAACAAGCATTGTTACACCATAATGCCTATGAAAAAAATTATATGAACAACTGGATATTATCAACAACGACATACTTGAGGAATACCTAGAGTTTCAAAATTATAACTAAAGTAATTTTGCAGATAATAGCAAAAATGTAAGCATGGGGGGCCTAAAAGGCCCCCAATATGCGTTCTAGGGTTAAAACTTATAGCGGAACCCTACATCATATTTTTTCTGGGGTCCCTCGTAGACTGCAGATCCCATGTAATTTTACAATTTCCCTGACGAAAATTTGAGTCAAGGACTTGGCGTTCAGTAAAGCTGGTAATGCAATAAGATGTGACATCTTACTGAATCTATCCAATGACCACCAAAATTAATGTATTCCCTGCCAACACGAGTAGATCCATAATAAAAATTGAACAAGTGAGTCCAAGGGCTACTGGGAATCTCCAATGGTTGGAGAGCTCCTAACGGGCAAGTATGAGATGTCTTAGAACACACACAGACACTGCAGGTGGTTACATGCTCCTTGAGATCCTGATGAACCCCTGGCCACCAAAAACGAAAAGTAAGAAGATCAGTTGTGGCTTTATTACCAGGATATCAGACCAAGACCGAATCGTGATGTTCACTAAGGATTCTAAGATGAAGATTAACAGGAATAAACAGTTTACCTAATTGACAGGCAGCAGGGGTGTGTCAACAACCTCTCATTCAAAATCGGAGCATATAGACGCTATAACCACCCCTTTTTGTAGAATAGGTACCTGTTCACAATTATTCCCTCCCCCAGGAAAACAACGAGATAAGGCATCCGCTTTAATGTTTTTGTTCCCTGGCCTATATGTGACAAACAATATGCAAATATGATAGCAGAAATTTGCCAGAAATGAGCCAGTATTGAACAGAAGGTAAGACTAACCACTGTTAATAAAGGTGCTAAATTTCATTGCCTTTCCGCCACACTTATTCTCATCATGCTGACATATGCTCTAACAGTTTTGGCTCCCGTACTCCTCACTATCCTTCGCTATCCTCAAACTCCAGCACCCCCTAACCAAATAATAATCTCTCCTTCCCTCCTGCCTCCCCACCTGACCTCCTCCTCTGACCTGCTCCTCAACCTCAGATCTCTCCTAATAAACCACAAAACAAGCCGCCCACTCTCTTACTCCCACCTGCTCTGTCTCTCTCTGCTTATCCTCACTACTGGAGACATATCTCCCAAAGCCGGACCCCTACAGCTCATACCTCCCATTACTACCCCCTCTTATCGCTCCCAACCCAATATAAAAACCCAAAATCTTGCCCACCTCAAATCCATGCCCATGACACCCACCCCCCTGCACCCTCTCTCTGGATCACTATGGAATGCCCGCTCCATCTGCAATAAACTCCACGTGATTCACGACCTCTTTACCTCTCGTAATCTTTTCTTTCTGGGCATCACCGAAACATGGCTGACACCCTCTGACACAGCCTCCCCTGCTGCACTATGTTACGGTGGCTTCCACTTCACCCACACTCCTCGCCCTGGCAGCAAACACGGTAGAGGAGTGGGGCTTCTCCTTTCTTCCAACTATACCTTTAGCCCAATCCCACCTCTACCCTCCCTTATCCTCCCCTCTTTTGAAGTCCACTCTCTCCGCATCTACTCCCCCTACAACCTCCAAATGGCCATCATATACTGACCTCTGGGCCCGACCACTGCCTTTATTGACCAATTCTCCACCTGGCTCCTTCACTTTCTGTCTGCTGACATTCCCACCATCATCATGGGTGACTTCAACATCCCCATTGACACCCACCAGTCAGCAGCCTCCAAACTCCTGTCCCTTACTTCATCCTTTGGACTTACTCAGTGGTCCTCCTCAGCCACCCACACAGACGAACACACATTAGACCTGGTCTTCACCCGTTTATGCTCCCTATCTAACTTCACAACCTATCCTCTCCCTCTATCTGCCCACCATCTACTCACTTTCTCAACCCTGTCCTCCTCACCTGTCCAGCACCATGCGCACCCACGCAGGAACCCCGCACACCTAGACACCAACACACTCTCTGACTCTATCCTACCACTGTCCTCTATATCCTCACTCCTTGACACAGACACTGACACTGCTTTCTACAATGCCACTCTTGCATCAGCTATTGACATGGTCGCCTCTGTCATGCATAGCAGAGTGCGACGAACCAATAGACAACCCTGGCACAATAACATCACTAAAAAGCTTCGGCAAGTATCCAGAATTGCAGAACGGCGTTGGAAGAAAACGCATTCACAAGATGATTTCACTGCAATCAAACAAGCAACACTGGCATTCAAATCATCTCTCACCTCTGATAAACAGGCCTACTTCACAACCCTCGCATCTTCCTTATCCCACAACCCCAAACAGTTGTTCAACACTTTTAACTCCCTCCTCAGCCCACCACTACCCCCTCCGAGTTCCTTAATCATTGCCGAGGACTTTGCCACGCACTTCAAAAATAAGATAGACCAAACAAGGCAAGTCTTTGTTGTCCAACCACCACAACCCCTTTGTATGAGAAACCTGTCACGATATGGTATGAAATATCATAAGTAGTTCTCTTGCTAGCCTGCGTGGGCTAAGCCCCCCTTCTTGGAGTGATACTGCAACAGTTTGTAGCTGCAAATTCCTGGCTTTCCTTCTCAGAGAGTGTGGGGGTTAGGAGAGCCAAAGGTATTTACGACCGGCATTTCCTGTGTAAGCTCTTGTTCAGCTATAAGTGAAGTAGAAACTTCGAGGATCCATGAAAGATTCTTTGTTTAGTTTTTGTTAGATATTAGGCAAACGATTTAAGCTAGAAATACAAAAATATATATTCTTATTCTCACTCGGTGTATCTACCCAACCCGCGAAACACGGGCTTCTAACTCCATCTGGTAAAGAAGTAGGGATTTCTCTGTAAATATGTATCCCAGATAGGACATATTTGATCTCATTAGAATGCTCACGTTAATCCGAGATGAATGATGGATTTGTTAGGACTATAACATGTTTTGTAGCGGAGTTATCGAAATTAGATATAGATTAGAAAAAATGAATTAACTGAAGAGGTAGGAGGGACGAGGTGATCCAACCCCTTTCTGGGATGTTACAGGCTTAAGCTATAACTGTCTGCACACATCCCCAGCTGCTTTCTTGTCCTATTTTCCTGGAAGAGCTGAGTACATCCCATGAGCTGGGACGTATGGAAAACTGCCCTAGCCTGGTTGCCTGTCATGCTTTGAACATGTGAGTGTTACTTTTTCTCATTTATTCCCTTTATGTTATAATTACCCTTGTACATATTTGCAATTGTCTCATTTGTAACATCTTTATAAAATATTTTTGATAAAGCACTGCCTAATTTTTATGGAATATAATATTTAATATTAGTTTGTTCTCCTGTTCTAAACCGTACCCTAAGTCTTCTGAAGGGAAATACGCTACTGTTACTGTTGTGTTGGGTTAGCTTCGGACCCGTTTAATCGAAGCTGGTGGTGGTGATACCGTGTGCTGACTGTTGAGTGGTGCTGTAGTGACTGCGCCGTTGATAATTATTGTTCCTGCCTGAGTGGGAGTAGTTATCGCGTCGCTGCAGCGTGCCCAATAGCCAGTACATAGCAGGCAGCCTTTCTGGCGACTAATTACCCAGGGTGCAGTATCTAATCTGACCTGAGAGTAAGGGGGCGCCAGAGAGCTGCAAGTGTTAAGTGGAACTGTAAGCGGGATATACATAAATCCCTGCAGTTTGTGGTATATAGAAAAGCAGTGGGATACCTAAAATAAGCCCCTGCTGTAAACTAAGAGGTCAATAGCCGTGTGTGGTTTTTCATCACATCGTGGAGTGGAGGGATAACTAAGATAAGCCCCCCTGCACATGTGATAGCCGTCTGTTGGCCTAAAGTCACCTCAATGCGTGACGTAGGGGTGACGGTCACGGTGTGAATCCTGACCAATTGGTGACAGCGGTCAAGGGAATCGTGACAAAACCAATGCCCAAACCCCATAACTTCACTCTCCAAAATATCTGAAGGGGAGCTTGCTCATCTCTCCAAATCACACCTCACCACTTGTGCACTTGACCCCATCCCACCTCCCCCCAACCTCACCACCACACTAATCCCATCCCTAACCCATCTCTTCAACCTTTCACTAAATTCTGGTACCTTCCCCTCTGCCTTCAAACATGCCACAATCACACCTATCCTCAAAAAGCCATTCCTTGACCCAAGCGCTATGTCCAGCTATCGCCCCATATCTTTGCTCCCATTTGCTTCCAAACTCCTTGAGCAGCACGTCCATGCTGAACTTTCCTCTCACTTTGCATCTAACTCTCTCTTCGACAACCTACAATCTGGCTTCCGTCCCCACCATTCCACTGAGAATGCCCTGACCAAAATTACTAATGACTTACTTACAGCCAAAGCTAACAGACAATCTACTATATAATTGTCTAAGGGTCACTTCCGTCTCTCTGTCTGTCCTTCTGTCTGTCACGGATATTCATTGGTCGCTGCCTCTGTCTGTCATGGAATCCAAGTCGCTGATTGGTCTCGCCAGCAGTCTGTCATGGCTGCCGCGACCAATCAGCGATGGCCACAGTCCGATTAGTCCCTCCCCTACAGTCAGCGCCTAGCGCCCGCTCCATACTCCCCGCAGTCACCGCTCACACAGGGTTAATGCCAGCGGTAACGGACCGCGTTATGCCGCGGGTAACTCACTCCATTACCGCCGCTATTAACCCTGTGTGACCAAGTTTTTACTATTGATGCTGCCTATGCAGCGTCAATAGTAAAAACATCTAATGTTAAAAATAATTTAAAAAAAATAAAAAATCATTATCTACTCACCTTTTGCAACACTCCGGTGACCGCTCCATGCAAGCAGCAGGTTCCGGTGCCAAGGATGGTATGGGAGAAGGACCTGCCATGACGTCACGGTCATGTGACCGCGATGTCATCACAGGCCCTGCGCGCCTGCGTGAGAAGGACCTGCTATGACGTCACGGTCATGTGACCGCGACGTCATCACAGGTCCTGGGCGAGAAGGACCTGCCATGACGTCACGGTCATGTGACCGACCTACAAGGGGCCCTCGGAAGGTGAGTATATGTTTATTTTTTATTTTTTAACCTGTGACATACGTGGCTGGGCAATATACTACGTGACTGGCCAATATACTACGTGGCTGGGCAATATACTACGTGGCTGGGCAATATACTACGTGGAAAAAAACAAAAAAGAGTTCCCAATAGGGTCTAGGCAAAGTGACTAGTATAAGGGTTAATTATGTAAAGTAATAACCACCAATAATATATTGTAAATGCCCGGAAATCCAAATGAGAAGACAAACGGGGTATTTAATGAAAATATATAAATTTATTGCACATATAAAGGTATACAGACAAAACAAGGGCGTAGGGTAGAAAGACAGCTAAAGAGTATCGGCCAGATGAAGATGGATAGATGCCGACCAGAGAAAATGACTGTGTGGTCACCGGTATCACAACACTGGGCGCAGTAAACGTAAATACGCCAAAGCACTATATTAATCCTGCCATAAGAGGATACATAATATCAGTAGTGACCATGATCAATGGCTATAGTATAGATACACATAGCCTACTGAACACTAAATAGGCAAGATAGTACAAAAGTAAGGTGCATTAAAGCAGTAGAGGAACACAGTAAAATCATTAAATAGACTATTTACCTTCGGACATAGTGACCACACAGTCATTTTCTCTGGTCGGCATCTATCCATCTTCATCTGGCCGATACTCTGTCTTTCTACCCTACGCCCTTGTTTTGTCTGTATACCTTTATATGTGCAATAAATTTATATATTTTCATTAAATACCCCGTTTGTCTTCTCATTGGGATTTCCGGGCATTTACATTATATTATTTGTGGTTATTACTTTACATAATTAACCCTTATACTGGTCACTTTGCCTAGACCCTATTGGGAACTCTTTTTTGTTTTTTTGTGATTAGCTTTAGGAGTATGGTCCCAATTAGGCTACGTTTACATTAGCGTTTTGCGTGTTTGCGTCGGGCGACGCAGCGGCGACGCATGCGTCATGCGCCCCTATATTTAACATGGGGGACGCGTGGACATGCATTGTGCTGCGTTGTGCGACGCATGCGTTTTTTATGCCGCAAGCGTCAGGCGCAGAAAACGCAACAAGTTGCATTTTTCTTGCGTCCAAATTTCGGCAAAAAAGGACGCATGCGTCGCAAAACGCAGCGTTTTTGCATGCGTTTTGGTGCGTTTTTATTTGCGTTGTGCGTTGCGTCGCCGACGCAGCGGCGCACAACGCAAATGTGAATGTAGCCTTAGCTATGGTGACCACTTTGTAGGTTAATATACTACATGGCTCTGTGCTGTATACTACGTCGCTGTGCAATATACTACGTGGCTCTGTGCTGTATACTACGTCACTGGGCAATATACTACATCACTGGGCAATATACTACGTGGCTGGGCAACATACTACATGACTGGGCAATATACTACATCACTGGGCAATATACTACATAACTGGGCAATATACTACGTGCCTGGGCAATATACTACGTCACTGGGCAATATACTATGTGGCTGGGCAATATACTATGTGGATGGGCAATATACTACATGACTGGGCAACATACTACGTGACTGGGCAATATACTACGTGGGCTGTGCAATATACTACGTGGTTGAGCAATATACTACGTGGCTGGGCAATATACTACGTGGGCTGCGCAATATGCTACATGACTGGGCAATATACTACGTGGGCTGTGCAATATACTACGTGGCTGGGCAATATACTACGTGGCTGGGCAACATACTACGTGACTTGGCAATATACTATGTAGCTGGGCAATATACTACGTGGGCTGTGCAATATACTACGTGGACATGCATATTCTAGAATACCCGATGCGTTAGAATCGGGCCACCATCTAGTTCTCTATATTCCTCCTCCTAGACCTGTCCTCTGCCTTCGACACAGTTGACTACTGACTCCTACAACAGATCCTCTTTTCCTTTGGGGTCAAAGACCTTGCCCTATCTTGGATCTCCTCATACCTTGCCAACCGCACATTTAGCGTTTCCTACTCCCATACTACATCTTCATCTCGCCCCCTCTCTGTTGGAGTCCCCCAAGGCTCTGTCCTAGGACCCTTACTCTTCTCAATCTATACACTCGGCCTGGGACAACTCATAAGGTCCTATGGCTTCCAGTACCATCTATATGCCGATGACACTCAGATCTACCTCTCTGGCCCAGATGTCACCTCTCTGCTCTCCAGAATCCCAGAGTGTCTATCAGCCATATCCTCCTTCTTTTACTCTTGCTTCCTCAAGCTCAATGTGGACAAATCTGAACTCATTATCTTTCCTCCATCATGCATATCTTCCCTACCTGATCTATCTATCTATCAAAATAAATGAAATCACACTTTCCCCTGTCCCTCGGAGTAACCCTTGACTCTGCCCTGTCCTTCAAACAGCACATCCAAGCTCTCGCCGCCTCCTGCTCAAAAATATTTCCAGAATCCGTCCTTTCCTCAACCCACACTCTACCAAAATGCTCGTGCCTGCCCTAATCATCTCCCGCTACGACTACTGCAACATACTCCTCTGTGGCCTACCTTCTAACACTATCGTACCCCTCCAGTCCATCCTTAACTCTGCTGTCCGACTAATTAATCTCTCTCCTCGCTACACTCCTGCTTCACCTCTTTGCAAATCCCTTCACTGGCTCCCAATTTCCCAGCGTATCCAGTTTAAATTACTAACACTGACCTACAAAGCCATCCATAACCTTTATCCTCCGTATATTTCCACACTAATCTCTCAATATCTTCCCTCACGTAATCTCCGGTCCTCCCAAGACCTCCTCCTCTCCTCTACGCTTATTCGCTCCTCACCCAATCGCCTCCAAGACTTCTCCCGAATATCACCCATCCTCTGGAATTCAGTGCCCCAACACATCCGGTTATCCACTACTTTTGGATCCTTCAAAAGAAATCTGAAAACCCACCTCTTCAAGGAAGCTTACAGCCTGTAAAGACCACACAGCCACCTCAACACCATTGGAGCTACTGCAACCCCCGACCTACTGTCTCCTTCCCCATAATCCTGTAGAATGTAAGTCCGCAAGGGCAGGTTCCTCTTTGCTCTCTGTACCAGTCTGTCATTGTTAGTTTTGTTTACTGTAAGTGATATTTGTATTTTGATGTAACCCCTTCTCATGTACAGCACCATGGAATTAATGGTGCTATATAAATAAATAATAATAATAAAAATAAAAAAAAGTTAAACCTAGTAAAGAACAATGCCTATCTTGCCTGTCGAGGTGTTAGACGTTTTGCCGATTCCAAATATGCAAGACTCCTATGATCTGTGATCACCATAACCGGATGAACCGCTTCTTTCAAAAAAATGATGCCACTCTTCAAAAGCCCACTTGATCACCAAGACATCCCTGTTACCGATTTTTTTCGAAAAATATGCACATGGACGCCGTCAACCAGGAGACGCACCCTGCAAAAATACAGCCCACACTCCCATCTCAGACGGGTCAACCTCAATGATAAAAGGCTGAGAGACGTTAGACTGTATGAGGATCAAACAAAAACAAGAAAAAAGATATGCATAACAATGGGATCAACCATAGCTAATAAATTTTATTACATGTATCAATACATAAAGGCAAGAAGAAACACATGATTTAAAAACATTTAAAAGCCCACATGACAAAACAACATTGAACTCAGTCCTCCTCAAGTAGTAGGAATTCATTGATAATAATTCAAAAATTGCACATGCACTGGATCATGGGTACAGGTATAAGACATGTTAATATCCCTGATCGGGTGTAAAATAACACTCACATACCCTAATAGTATGCAGTTCCAATATACTGCCAGCTAGACCTGTGGATACCAAACAATATAATACATACTAGCTTACACAAAAAATGTACTACACATATTGACCAAAGTACTGATCAGGCTTTTTTGCAACAGACTTGGCATCCTCCCTAGCAAGCCGGGTACCCAAGCAGTGTCCTTGACAATACTCACTCCACTTTACCACTTCCTGAGTTTGCCAATCTACCACAGGATTGTGCAAATCAAGGCAAGTAAGTCCAAGAACCACAGGTGAGGGCAGACCCTCTATGTCATAACGAGAAAATCCATTCATCAGATCTTGGAGCTGCTACCTAAAGTGCGTCTGAAAAAAAACTGAGCAGAATAAATGAGGAACTGTACAAAGTATGATATTTAGCGTTATGTTTATGGAGTCCTCAATAAGTTCTTAGGTTCATTATTTGCTTTCCTTCATTATGTTTATTCTTCTTAGTATGTCCCTTATGTCCTCTATCTTCTGGTGAGAGAATTAAATATACTATTCTGATAACTGTGATAGTCCCTTTTATAAGGTCTTCTCTTTATATAGACAGAGCCTACAGTAAGGCAGGCGTGTCTCATATACACAGAGTCTATAGTGAGGAAGGCTTATCTCATATAGACAGAGCCTATAATGAGGCAGGAATATCTCATATACACAGAGCCTATAGTAAGGCAGGAGTATCTCATATACACAGAGCCTATAGTGAGGCAGGAGTATCTCATATACACAGAGCCTATAGTAAGGCAGGTGTATCTCATATACACAGAGCCTATAGTGAGGCAGGAGTATCTCATATACACAGAGCCTATAGTAAGACAGGTGTATCTCATATACACAGAGCCTATAATGAGGCAGGAATATCTCATATACACAGAGCCTATAGTGAGGCAGGAGTATCTCATGTACAGAGTCTATAGTGAGGAAGGCTTATCTCATATAGACAGAGCCTATAGTGAGGCCGGCATATCTCATGTACACAGAGTCTATAGTAAGATAGGAGTATCATATGTACACAGAGCCTATAGAAAGGCATGCATATCTCAGGTACACAGAGCCTATAGTAAGGCATGCCTATCTCAGGTACACAGAGCCTATAGTAAGGCATGAGTATCTCATGTACACAGAGCCTATAGTAAGGCAGGCTTATCTCATGTACACATAGTCAATAGTGAGGCAGGCTTATCTCATACAGACAGAGCCTATAGTGAGGCAGGAGTATCTCATATATACAGAACCTATAGTAAGGCATGAGTATCTCATGTACACAGAGCCTATAGTGAGGCAGGCATATCTCATGTACACAGAGCCTATAGTGAGGCAGGCATATCTCATATACACAGAGCCTATAGTAAGGCTGGAGTATCTCATGTACACAGAGCCTATAGTAAGGCAAGAGTATATCATGTACACAGAGCCTATAGTGAGGCAGGAGTTTCTCATAGACACAGAGCCTATAGTAAGGCAGGAGTATATCATGTACACAGAGCCTATAGTGAGAAATGAGTACCTCATGTACATGTAAGGAGGTGAAGCACAATGAGAGTCCGGGGGCGGTTACCTTCTCGGCTCTGTGCCTGGAACCATTGAACTGTGCTGCAGGTTCCCCAGGGGACAGACTTAGAGACTGGGACAGGAAGAAAGCCAGGCAGAGAGCGGGAAAGGCACGCAGGCAAGAGACAGAGCAGCGTGAGCAGAGATCAGAGCAGGGTGCAGCTGCGCTCCGGGAGAGAGAGAAATCTCCCGGTCAGAGGACAAGAACAGGGAGATTGCTCAGAAAGACTGGATCTTGTGAGTACCTGAAAGCGGACTCTGCTGTGACTGGTGAGGGGCGCTTTGAGACCCATGTAGAGGCATTGGCCCGTATAGAGACTGCGACCCCTGGTACCCGCGGTATCAGTACAGAGACTGATTCCTGGTGAGAGATTTAACAGTGCAGAGCCCCTGATTCCTGGTACAGAGACTTAACAGTGCAGAGCCCCTGATTCCTGCTGTGCTGTAAAGGCTAAAGTCTCAGAACTTGTGCATAACACATTAACTCCTGAAACCCCAGGCAGCAGGCTCGTAGAGACTACTCATCCCACGGACAACAGAGGAACGACAAGTGCCGCTGTTTCTCGGCGCCTACGTTGAAGAAGACGACCCTTCAAGCAAGTCCTCATCAGACTGATAAATGTCCTTTTCTCAAGAAAATCCTGCTTAATTCTGTTGCACTGTTTGACCCCCATATTTTTGCACTGTTTTATTGTTAGTTATTTTCCATTTCTTCCTCCCTGCGAGGAGAAACTTATTACTGTTCTTAAACCCCTCAACTGTTGGTCTGTCTGTTCCGTGGTGACATACTCAGTACCTGCATGCTATTACATTTGGCGTAGTCGGCAGGATGTCACACGGTAGCGCGGACAGGGCAGACCAAGCAGCTGGGGAAGTTCCCAGGTCTAGCATTTCCCTGGGAGCCATGTTGAATAATTTGCCGAGGTTCACTGGGAACAATGTAATGCTGTGGAGTTGGATGGAGCGTATCCGGGGAATGATGCAGATGCATCCCATGACACCAGCCCTGGAGGCAGAAATTGCATTGATGGCCCTGGAAAGGGAGGTGCGGGATTCTGTCATGCATAGGTCCCCCCTAAGAGAGAGATACCCTGGACAAAGTGCTGTGCATACTTGAGGTGACGCATGGGGACCCCACTGACGTAGGGGAACTTCGCATGCAACTGTTTCACCGTGTACAACGGGAGGGGGAGACCGTGACCCAATTCATGAACACCCTACAAGAGCTTCACACTGCTATCAGACGAAAGTGTAATGACCAGAGGTCCGAATAAGATCCAGTGAGTCACAAACCAAGACCAAGGCAGAAATCTCCAACGGTATTTACTCAAAGGCAAATTAATCAAGGTAATATGGAGAATATTAAGGCAGATGCACCCCAAAGATACACTAATTCAGCAGCAGCTGAAATAACTGTGCCACTCAAAGGTCTCCTGAGAACTGTGTACTACAACAGACTAGTAAGAAATTTACCTAACAGTCAACTAAAAACAGGAACAAGTGTAAATTGAATGTAGTGTTATTAAGGGAGCCCCTGGAATGGCACATTGAGTATAACTTACACAACTCTAATATAAGATACACCTCTAAAGTAACAATTTAACACTCTGAGCAGAGATACCCGGGTATCTATAACTATGGTACCGTATCCTGAGATGGATTTCCTCTCAGGCAGGAATCCGCAGAGGCTGTAGCCAGTTCATATCTTCAGCGCCAATAAGTTACAGCAAGCTCCTCTTGTCTTGTCGGCCGATGCCGAGCCCAAACGCCGGGGACTTAGTGGTCTCACGATGAAGTCTCTGCTTCTGTAGCTCCTAGGAATGGTTCCACGACAATCCGTCCGTCTCTGTATCAGCAGTCTGTCCAGACTTGTTCCTCCACTCAATGCACAGGGAATCCACAGACTTCCAAATTCGTACTGGGTTCTTAGCAAAGTCTCCGTCTTTTCTTAGATAAAGGGTTAGCTCCTCTCCAGGAAACGTTAGCAACACAAGTCTCTCACAGAGTTAAACAAAAGGTTAGCTCTTCTCCAGGGGAACGTTAGCAACAAAAAGTCTCTCAAAAGCTTCTTTTCCTCCAAAAACACTTGCAGTAAATCCACACAGTCTCTTTTTAAGATCTCACAGCAGCTTCTCCTTTTCTTCCCGCCTTTTCTCTCTCAGCTCTCACTTCCTACTTTCACTTTACACTCGAGACACTAGACCCCACCCCGCAGCACACATTGTCTCTGGGAGGTCTGTCCTCTGCTGCAACACGCAAAAACCACAGGGTCCTAGTGCCCTCTCAGTGGGACTACAGTTCACCCTCTTACATGCCACCCCACTAGAGGTTGGCGTCCTCGACATACCTTCCCACTCAAATTCATCTTGAGCATATCGCTGAGGCGGTATTCCTGCCGTAGATCGTGTAGTTCTCCTGAGTCCTACATCAACAGGTGCGACCTTAGAGGGAGCTAGAGTCTCTTCCGTGGTCGTGTTAGTGGGCGTAAGTGGAGTTGTCTCCTCCTGCGGCTCGATGTCCTGTGATACAGCGTCAGGACCAAGCAGTTGACCTGATGCACTCTCCTCAACAACATCCTCCATATCCCCAACATTCTCATCACCCGAGGCCAGATCGGTCACAGGGGGCAAATAAGCAGGCGCAGGAGTAAGCACACCATCAAACTCAAGATCATTCAGAGCTTCCGCCCCTTGGAACATGGCCTCTGGCTCTAGGGGGGTAGGCGCCGAATCTTCAAACCAGCACCGTTGTAACATGTTACGATGCAAATTACGGGTTGGCCCCCCTGTCCCCACCGGCTCGACCTCGTACACTGGAATCTCAGGGTTCACCTGTTTTTTTATCAGATACGGTATCGCCTCCCATCGGTCACTCAGCTTTCCTGACCATCGTTTTGTCCTCACCAACACTCTGTCCCCCGGAGAGAACAGCTCTGTTTGTACAGGTCGCGTGTCCTTATGGACCACCTGTCGAAGGCGGTCGCCCACCACCTGATGCACCACCCTCAACCGCCGCCGATGCTCTCGTACCCACTCGGATGCAGTCCGAAGGGGGGCGGAGGAGGGATCTGGCATGTTCAAATCCTCAATGTCTCGGCCAGGTCTACCAAACATCAACATGTGTGGTGAGTAACCAGTAGTACTGTGCACCCTGTTATTGTAAGCCCACATCAATTCGGGGAGATACTCAGGCCAGCATGTCTGTTGCTGACTCTCTAAGGACCTCAACATTTGCAACAGGGTCCGATTAAAACGCTCACACGCCCCGTTACCCTGAGGGTGGTAAGGCGTTGTTCTCGACTGCTCGATACCATAGAGCTGGTGCAACTCTTTCATCAGCGTCCCCTGAAAGCAGGCCCCTTGATCTGAATGTATTCTCTGCGGACACCCGAACACTTGGAAGAAATGTCGGCACACTGCCTCAGCCACCGACATGGCCGTCTGATCTCTTGTCGGCACCGCTACAGCATACTTGGTAAAGTGATCTGTCATCACCAGGCAATAGGAGTACCCTGACGTAGAGTACCCTATCAACACGTAGTCAATCATGAGTAGCTCCAGTGGAGCTGAAGTCTTAATAGACTGTGTGGGAGCCCGCTGCTCAGGGCTTTTGTTGAGCCCACAAATTCGGCACTGCCGACACGTGTCGGCCACCATCCCTCCCAACTCAGGGCAGTAGAGGACTCGCTACAACCACTGAAGTGTCTTTTCACTTCCAAAATGGGCCCCCTTCTCATGCGCCTCACGAGCGACCACTGGCCCCATCCCCACAGGAATTATCAGTTGGTACCGATGCTGCAGCTCCGATGGCAGGTACACCTTACGATACAAAAGACCTTGCTCCACACACAATTTATCCCATTGTCGAAGGAGTTTCATTCCTTCCATGGACAACTGAGCCTTGTCCTCTGCACTGGGCCAGGCCTTGTTTTGTACCCAACGGCGCACAAGTGCAATGTCCGGACACTCATCCTGGACTCTTGTCCAATCTGAGGGTGTTTTACCCAGGACACAGGGCATCCCGGTGGCCACCCCACTTGAGTGTACCACACTTTGGAAGATGGGTATCTGCCCCAAAGCTGGAGTTTCAGTATCCTCAAGTTGTTCGTCAACATCTTCCCCGGATGACCCAAGGGGCACCCTTGACAATGCATCTGCATTGCCGTTCTCTCGACCAGAGCGAAATTTAATGCGGTAATTGAACTTGGCCAGTCTGGCGACCCACCGCTGCTCCAACGCCCCCAGTTTTGCATTCTCTAAGTGAGCTAGCGGGTTGTTATCTGTCATGACTAGCACCTCAGCCCCTGTTAGATACTCGGCGAAGCGTTCTGTCATTGCCCACACCAGGGCCAGCAATTCCAGCCGGAATGAGCTGTAGTTAGCCGGATTTCGCTCGGAGTCTCTTAAAGATCTGCTGCCATAAGAAATCACTCGTTCTCGGCCGTCCTGCACCTGTGCTAGTACTGCCCCCAACCCATGAAGACTACCATCGGTATACAACAAAAAAGGGGTGTCAAACCGGGCGTAGGCCAGCAATGGGGCACTCGTTAGGGCGGTTTTCACTCCATCAAATGCCTTTTTCTGTAGGGGCCCCCATGGAATGGGGCGATTTCGAGGACCCAGCGCTGTCCCTCTCAAAAGTTCATTCAAGGGACTCACCACTTGTGAGAATTTAGGCACAAACCGCCGATAGTATCCTGCTAGGCCCAGGAAGGCCCGCACTTCTCGCAGGTCACAAGGAGGTGGCCACTCTTGTACCGCCTTAATCTTACTGGCTAAAGGTAGTACCCCGTCCGGGGTCACCAGATGCCC
This sequence comes from Ranitomeya imitator, assembly GCF_032444005.1. NCBI lineage: Eukaryota > Metazoa > Chordata > Amphibia > Anura > Dendrobatidae > Ranitomeya > Ranitomeya imitator. The sequence goes on from NC_091285.1 coordinate 514,184,354, forward strand.
CAAATATTCAATCTGGTTTCGTAACAGTTGACATTTTTTTGGCTTTATTTTCAGGCCGTAGCTCTTGAGCCGCCGGAGAACTTGACGCAGCTTCTCCAGATGATCTTCAAATGAGGTTCCGAACACCACAATGTCGTCTAGATATATCAGGACTGATTCAAAATTTAGATTGCCCAAGCAATGTTCCATCAGGCGTTGGAAGGTTCCTGGGGCGGTAGCGAGGCCAAAGGGCATCCGGTTGAACTCAAAGAGCCCCATTGGCAAGACAAACGCCGTCTTGGCCCGATCTTTTTCAGCCATTGGGACCTGCCAGTACCCGCTTGCCAAATCCAACGTTGAGAAATACTTGGCCCGACCCAGGGCCAACAGGGATTCTTCAATACGGGGTAAAGGATATGCGTCCCGTACGGTGTGGGCATTCAATTTCCGATAGTCCACACAAAATCGGAGTGTTCCATCCTTCTTGCGGACCAAGACTACAGGGGCCGCCCAGGGACTCCGGCTCTCTCGGATTACTTGGTTGTCCAGCATACTGGCCACCATGCTCTTCACCTCTTGATAGAGCGCCGGAGGAATTTGACGATATCTTTCTCTAATGGGTGGAGTATCCCCCGTTGGAATCTCATGCTCAATCGTCTGGGTACACCCGAAGTCCTCTCCATGTCGGGAAAATGTCTCTTGATGTTCCCACAAAACTCTCTCCAACTGCTCCAACTGCACGGGGGTCAGCTTCTCCCGATCCACTCCCATCTGCTCCATGATCACATGAACATTCCATTCCTCCGTAGGAGGTTCAGTCCGGCCTACCTCGACCGCGAATGTCCAGGATGACTGTTGGTCTGGTCGCAATTCGAACCCTGCATTTTCCGGCACCTTCTCTGCCGGCACGAACAGTTCAGCCAGTATGGTCCCAGCAGGAATTGCAACAGCTTCATCTAAAACATTGATGCATTGGACCGGCACTCGTTCATTCTTCACAATCGCCAAAGACCGGGCCACATGTACCTTGGCAAATGAGGAACCCTCTCGGGCGGGCTCAAGTAGCACTTCAAGCCCATTCAATCTCTGTGCAGCTCCCACAGGCAGCATTAAGAGTTCCTCTTGTCTGGGTCCCAGCAGGATCGGGGCCCTCGAAGTCACTCGGACCCGGCCCACCCGGCCACCTGGGACCGCACTTTTCAGCAAGTCGCAACTCAGCACTAGACGGTGTAGAATTCTCTGTGTGGGTCGGTGTCTTGTCGCACGGGCCCAGTATCGGGGTCCTTCACTGGCATACATCTGGTGATTCAAATCTCGCAGCACGTTCATTCCGAGCGTCACTTCCATCCCTCTTCTAGGGGGGTGATCCACCAGTACTACCCCTTTCTGCCCCAGCTCTTGACCAAACATTTTTAGTTGCATCCCTTTGACTGACAATTGACCATTATTTGCGGCGGTCAGTCGTATCACTCGGCCATCCTCTGGAATCACTAGTCGACTGAAGTATCTCTCATATACTTCTAGAGGCATTATAGTACATTCGGAACCCGTGTCAACCAAGCACCTCATCTTCCGCCCTTCAAACTCTGCTTCTATCACTGGACTACATGCAAACAAATCTTGTTCATTCCGTCGAGGGCTTTGTGTGGGTGGGGCCGCTGCTGCTTGCCCTCTCATGGCAGCGGCCGGAAGTTTAAAGCCGGCGACGGGGTTTCTGGGGCTGTAAGCGCCCGGCAGTAACGCGAGATGTGTCCCTGGCGGCCACACTTCCAGCAGGTGATTGTTCCTCGTGGGCGAGGGCTTGACTCATTCTGATAGGATGACCTGGCCATTTGCGGGGTCACCGTTCCAGGGGGTGGGGCAGGAGGTTCCCGTGAGGTGGTAGAGGCGGGATCAACTGTCAGTTGAGACAATTTCAGCTTCAACTCCTTCACCTCAGCACGCAAAGCTTGTACCACGCTTACAAGCCCCTCTCCCCCCGACCCTGATGACACACCTTCCTCCAGCTGGGCACTGTTCACTGACCCCTCGGGAACATAGGCTGATTTCTCTTCCCTTTCCACTGCAGCTCGGTAAATCTGCCAGAAAGATAACTCTGGTGCAACCCGGGCCATTTCCAACAGCTTGTCCCGGAGAAGTCTATGGGCTAAACCGGTGATGAATTGGTCCCGGAGCAAGCGGTCTACCTCCCGGAACGCCCCCATGGCCCCCGGGTCTAGTCGCTGCATCTCATTCAACATCTCTTGTAAAATATTAGAGTACTGCATCAGGGACTCACACTCTCTCTGGGGACGATTAAAGAATAGGGACCGAAGCTGAGCCACACGCGCTCGGCCCCCCAAACTTCCCTCTAACAGTTCCAAAATCTTTTCTAATGTATCCCTCTCTGATTCTGGGCGCACCATCACCATACGCCTAATATCACCCTCCAGTGCATTTAATGCCAGCTCAGCGCGTAACGCGGGGGTCAAATTACACATGCGCAGAATACTCCGGATTCTCTCAACCCAATCTTGCAACGCCATATTGCGCCCATCGTATTTCGGCATGTGCTGAAGTAAAGCTCCTACAGGCACATACCCTCCAGGAGTCGCAGCGGCTGCCAGGGGAACCCCAACCCCCGAGAAGGATGCGGATACAGCGGGGTCATTTCCACCCTCGCCCTCGTCCATGACAAACACTGGATCCTGCCGACTACGCCAAAAATGTAATGACCAGAGGTCCGAATAAGATCCAGTGAGTCACAAACCAAGACCAAGGCAGAAATCTCCAACGGTATTTACTCAAAGGCAAATTAATCAAGGTAATATGGAGAATATTAAGGCAGATGCACCCCAAAGATACACTAATTCAGCAGCAGCTGAAATCACTGTGCCACTCAAAGGTCTCCTGAGAACTGTGTACTATAACAGACTAGTAAGAAATTTACCTAACAGGCAACTAAAAACAGGAACAAGTGTAAATTGAATGTAGTGTTATTAAGGGAGCCCCTGGAATGGCACATTGAGTATAACTTACACAACTCTAATATAAGATACACCTCTAAAGTAACAATTTAACACTCTGAGCAGAGATACCCGGGTATCTATAACTATGGTACCGTATCCTGAGATGGATTTCCTCTCAGGCAGGAATCCGCAGAGGCTGTAGCCAGTTCATATCTTCAGCGCCAATAAGTTACAGCAAGCTCCTCTTGTCTTGTCGGCCGATGCCGAGCCCAAACGCCGGGGACTTAGTGGTCTCACGATGTAGTCTCTGCTTCTGTAGCTCCTAGGAATGGTTCCACGACAATCCGTCCATCTCTGTATCAGCAGTCTGTCCAGACTTGTTCCTCCACTCAATGCACAGGGAATCCACAGGCTTCCAAATTCGTACTGGGTTCTTAGCAAAGTCTCTGTCTTTTCTTAGATAAAGGGTTAGCTCCTCTCCAGGAAACGTTAGCAACACAAGTCTCTCACAGAGTTAAACAAAAGGTTAGCTCTTCTCCAGGGGAACGTTAGCAACAAAAAGTCTCTCAAAAGCTTCTTTTCCTCCAAAAACACTTGCAGTAAATCCACACAGTCTCTTTTTAAGATCTCACAGCAGCTTCTCCTTTTCTTCCCGCCTTTTCTCTCTCAGCTCTCACTTCCTACTTTCACTTTACACTCGAGACACTAGACCCCACCCCGCAGCACACATTGTCTCTGGGAGGTCTGTCCTCTGCTGCAACAGGCAAAAACCACAGGGTCCTAGTGCCCTCTCAGTGGGACTACAGTTCACCCTCTTACAAAAGGACGGTGTAGGGGTTGGGTCAGTTGATGTGGTGTTCAGAGATCAGCTGGTGACGGGACTGTGTGACGCAATGATGAAACAGGCACTGCGAGAGCGCATGCGAGTAAATCCAGACATGACTTTTTCTGAGGTTGGCAGTGATGCGCGTGTGCGAGAACAAGAACAGGGAGTGACGGGGCTTGTGAGAAGGGTGCAGAGCGGGGAGGTAACCACCACCACAGACAATGTCCCCCAGTGGGTGGAGGACCTTAGAATGGAGATTAGACAGGTCCGTGAAGAAATGGCGGCCTCCAGAAGAAGTATGGCAGAAGGGCCCGGTCCTCTGGTGCGAGACAGAGAAGCTGCCCCCCGAAGGGAGGGTGAAACTAGCAGGAGGAGAAGCCCTCTTACATGCTACACTTGTGGAGAATCCGACCTAGAAGAGAAACAGGAGTCTATACTCTCAATAGTGTAAATAAAGTACTTAGTCGAGCTCAAGTGCCAATAGTGTTGTATCAAAAATAGTTTTTATTTATACAAAAGCTCACTAACAATCAATACTGGCAAACAGCCAAAAATAGCAACATGACAAAGATGAAAAAGACAGGAACACAATAAAAACATATATTGAATCAGCCACTCAGGGTGTCTCCATGTTTATAGGAGCCTACAGCGGATGTAATATGGTAAGTAAAAACCGTCCCCATAACTGGTCATACCATCTAGAAATAGGGGGCACATACCAGCAGGCTGCTGGTTCTAATAAATATGGAAAGTATACGGACCCGCTAGCTGACTAAAACATGGCAAGTGCTTACCCATGTGGGAGAGAGACCGCGGCTGGCTGAAGACAGAAGACCCCGACACGCCTTTCGCGTAGTTGGCTTCCTCGGGGGGCTGTATGTTACACCCTACAATGCCCCGTATATATACCAAATAAATTAGTGCTGCTAGCTTCGCGCCCGGTGTGGCGCATGCGCCGTGTTTTCCCCAGTGTCCAACGTCACATCCGGCAGTCCGGGCCAGAGCGCGGGTCAAGGAAAACATTTCCTGTGACGTCAAAGACCCGCACCTGGTCTTAAGGACGCCTTCAGTGATGCAGGCACGTCTGGAGTCACACTGCGCAGGCGCTCGGCGCGGCAGCCATCTTGGATACTGGACGAGCTGTGGGCAGCACAACAGAGCATTGCGGTTTCACATAAAACTTGCAGTATGTGACCGATAATAGATTGAACACATAAAGTGACATACAAATACATAAGAACACAGGGGAGTGAGGAAGAAGTCAGGACATTTACAGAAGGGAGCAAAGGGTTAACCCCTTCCCAACCCATGACGCCACATAGGCGTCATGAAAGTCGGTGCCAATCCGACCCATGACGCCTATGTGGCGTCATGGAAAGATCGCGTCCCTGCAGATCGGGTGAAAGGGTTAACTCCCATTTCACCAGATCTGCAGGGACAGGGGGAGTGGTAGTTTAGCCCAGGGGGGTGGCTTCACCCCCCGTGGCTACGATCGCTCTGATTGGCTGTTGAAAGTGAAATAGGTGAAATAATAGGTGAAATATTACAATCCAGCCATGGCCGATGCTGCAATATCATCGGCCATGGCTGGAAACACTAATGTGCCCCCACCCCACCGATCGCCCCCCCAGCCCTCCGATCTGTCCTGCACACTGCTCCGGCTCCCCTCCGTCCTGTGCTCTGCTCCACCCGTGCTCTTGTCCGCTCCCACCATGCTCCAATCACCCTCCCCGTGCTCCAATCACCCCCCCTGCACTCCGATCCAACCCCCCCCGTGCTCCGTTCCACCCCCCTGTGCTCCGTTCCACCCCCCGTGCTCCGTTCCACCCCCTTTGTGCTCCGTTCCACCCCTCCCGCGCTCCGATCCCCCCCCCATGCTTCGATCCCCCCCCGTACTCCCCCCACCCCATCATACTTACCGATCCTGCCGGGGTCCGTCCGTCTTCTCCCTGGGCGCCGCCATCTTCCAAAATGGCGGGCGCATGCGCAGTGCACCCGCCGAATCTGCCGGCCGGCAGATTCGTTCCAAAGTGCATTTTGATCACTGAGATAGATTATATCTCAGTGATCAAAATAAAGAAAATAATAAATGACACCCCCCCCCCCCTTTGTCACCCCCATAGGTAGGGACAATAAAAAATAAAGAATTTTTTTTTTCCACTAATGTTAGAATAGGGTTAGGGCTAGGGTTAGGGCTAGGGTTAGGGGTAGGGTTAGGGGTAGGGGTAGGGTTAGGATCAGGGCTAGGGTTAGGGCTAGGGTTTCGGTATGTGCACACGTATTCTGGTCCTCTGCAGATTTTTCCGCTGCGGATTTGATAAATCCGCAGTGCTAAACCATGGCGGATTTACCGCATTTTTTCTGCGCATTTCACTGCGGTTTTACAACTGCGATTTTCTATTTGAGCAGTTGTAAAACCGCTGCGGAATCCGCACAAAGAAGTGACATGCTGCAGAATGTAAACCGCTGCGTTTCCGTGCAGTTTTTCCACAGCATGTGTACAGCGATTTTTGTTTCCCATAGGTTTACATTGAACTGTAAACTCATGGGAAACTGCTGCGGATCCGCAGCGTTTTCCGCAGCGTGTGTACATACCTTTAGAATTAGGCCATGTGCACACGGTGCGGATTTGGCTGCGGATCCGCAGCGGATTGGCCGCTGTGGATTCGCAGCAGTGTTCCATCAGGTTTACAGTACCATGTAAACCTATGGAAAACCAAATCCGCTGTGCCCATGGTGCGGAAAATACCGTGCGGAAACGCTGCGTTGTATTTTCCGCAGCATGTCAATTCTCTGTGCGGATTCCGCAGCGTTTTACACCTGTTCCTCAATAGGAATCCGCAGGTGAAATCCGCACAAAAAACACTGGAAATCCGCGGAAAATCCGCAGGTAAAACGCAGTGCCTTTTACCCGCAGATTTTTCAAAAATGATGCTGAAAAATCTCACACGAATCCGCAACGTGGGCACATAGCCTTAGGGTTAGGGTTGGAATTAGGGTTGTGGCTACAGTTGGAATTAGAGTTAGGGGTGTGTTGGGGTTAGTGTTGGAGGTAGAATTGAGGGGTTACCACTGTTTAGGCACATCAGGGGTCTCCAAACGCAACATGGCGCCACCATTGATTCCAGCCAATCTCGTATTCAAAAAGTCAAATGGTGCTCCCTCACTTCCGAGCCCCGACGTGTGCCCAAACAGTGGTTTACCCCCACATCTGGGGTACCAGCATACTCAGGATAAACTGCGCAACAATTACTGGGGTCCAATTTCTCCTGTTACCCTTGTGAAAATAAAAAAATGCTTGCTAAAACATCATTTTTGAGGAAAGAAAAATGATTTTTTATTTTCACGGCTCTGCGTTGTAAACGTCTGTGAAGCACTTGGGGGATCAAAGTGCTCACCACATATCTAGATAAGTTCCTTGGGGGGTCTAGTTTCTAAAATGGGGTCACTTGTGAGGGGTTTCTACTGTTTAGGCACACCAGGGGCTCTGCAAACGCAACGTGACGCCCGCAGACCATTCCATCAAAGTCTGCATTTCAAAAGTCACTACTTCCCTTCTGAGCCCCGACGTGTGCCCAAACAGTGGTTTACCTCCACACATGGGGTATCAGCGTACTCAGGAGAAACTGGACAACAACTTTTGGGGTCCAATTTCTCCTGTAACCCTTGGGAAAATAAAAAATTCTGGGCTAAATAATTATTTTTGAGGAAAGAAAACGTATTTATTATTTTCACGGCTATGCATTATAAACTTCTATGAAGCACTTGGGGGTTCAAAGTGCTCACCACACATCTAGATAAGTTCCTTTCGGGTCTAGTTTCCAAAATGGGGTCACTTGTGGGGGTTTCTACTGTTTAGCCACATCAGGGGCTCTGCAAACGCAACGTGACGCCCGCAGAGCATTCCATCGAAGTCTGCATTTCAAAACGTCACTACTTCAATTCCGAGCCCCAGCATGTGCCCAAACAGTAGTTTACCCCCACTTATGGGGAATTACCGTACTCAGGAGAAACTGGACAACAAATAATGGGGTCAAATTTCTCCTGTTACCCTTGGAAAATTAAAAAATTCTGGGCTAAATAATTATTTTTGAGGAAAGAAAACGTATTTATTATTTTCACGGCTCTGCATTATAAACTTCTGTGAAGCACTTGGGGGTTCAAAGTGCTCACCACAAATCTAGATAAGTTCCTTTCAGGGTCTAGTTTCCAAAATGGGGTCACTTGTGGGGGGTTTCTACTGTTAAGCCACATCAGGGGCTCTGCAAACGCAACGTGACGCCCACAGAGCATTCCATCAAAGTCTGCATTTCAAAACGTCACTACTTCACTTCCGAGCCCCGGCATGTGCCCAAACAGTGGTTTACCCCCACATATGGGGTATCAGCGTACTCAGGAGAAACTGGACAACAACTTTTGGGATCAAATTTCTCCTGTTACCCTTGGGAAAATAAAAAATTGCAGGCTAAAAGATCATTTTTGAGAAAATAATTTTTTTTTTATTTTCATGGCTCTGCGTTATAAACTTCTGTGAAGCACTTGGGGGTTCAAAGTCCTCACCACACATCTAGATTAGTTCCTTTGGGGGTCTAGTTTCCAAAATGGGGTCATTTGTGGGGGATCTCCAATGTTTAAGCACACAGGGGCTCTCCAAACGTGACATTGTGTCCGCTAATGATTGGAGCTAATTTTCCATTTAAAAAGCCAAATGGCGTGCCTTCCCTTCCGAGCCCTGCCGTGCGCCCAAACAGTGGTTTACCCCCACATATGGGGTATCAGCGTACTCAGGACAAACTGGACAACATTTGGGGTCCAATTTCTCCTATTACCCTTGGCAAAATAGGAAATTCCAGGCTAAAAAATCATTTTTGAGGAAAGAAAAATTATTTTTTATTTTCATGGCTCTGCGTTATAAACTTCTGTGAAGCACCTGGTGGTTTAAAGTGCTCAATATGCATCTAGATAAGTTCCTTCGGGGGTCTAGTTTCCAAAATGGGGTCACTTGTGGGGGAGCTCCAATGTTTAGGCACACAGGGGCTCTCCAAACGCGACATGGTGTCCGCTAACAATTGGAGCTAATTTTCCATTCAAAAAGTCAAATGGCGCGCCTTCCCTTCCGAGCCCTGCCGAGTGCCCAAACAGTGGTTTACCCCCACATATGAGGTATCGGCGTACTCGGGAGAAATTGCCCAACAAATTTTATGATCCATTTTATCCTATTGCCCATGTGAAAATGAAAAAATTGAGGCAAAATATATTTTTGTGAAAAAAAAGTACTTTTTCATTTTTACAGATCAATTTGTGAAGCACCTGAGGGTTTAAAGTGCTCACTATGCATCTAGATAAGTTCCTTGGGGGGTCTAGTTTCCAAAATGGGGTCACTTGTGGGGGAGCGCCAATGTTTAGGCACACAGGGGCTCTCCAAACGCGACATGGTGTCCGCTAACGATGGAGATAATTTTTCATTCAAAAAGTCAAATGGCGCTCCTTCCCTTCCAAGCCTTACCATGTGCCCAAACAGTGGTTTACCCCCACATGTGAGGTATTGGTGTACTCAGGAGAAATTGCCCAACAAATTTTAGGATCCATTTTATCCTGTTGCCCATGTGAAAATGAAAAAATTGAGGCTAAAAGAATTTTTTTGTGAAAAAAAAGTACTTTTTCATTTTTACGGATCAATTTGTGAAGCACCTGGGGGTTCAAAGTGCTCACTATGCATCTAGATAAGTTCCTTGGGGCGTCTAGTTTCCAAAATGGGGTCACTTGAGGGGGAACTCCATTTTTTAGGCACACGGGGGCTCTCTAAACGTGACATGGTGTCCGCTAAAGAGTGGAGCCAATTTTTCATTCAAAAAGTCAAATGGCGCTCCTTCCCTTCCAAGCCCTGCCGTGCGCCCAAACAGTGGTTTACCCCCACATATGAGGTATCAGCGTACTCAGGACAAATTGGACAACAACTTTCGTGGTTCAGTTTCTCCTTTTACCATTGGGAAAATAAAAAAATTGTTGCTAAAAGATAATTTTTGTGACTAAAAAGTTAAATGTTCATTTTTTCCTTCCATGTTGCTTCTGCTGCTGTGAAGCACCTGAAGGGTTAATAAACTTCTTGAATGTGGTTTTGAGTACCTTGAGGGGTGCAGTTTTTAGAATGGTGTCACTTTTGGGTATTTTCAGCCATATAGACCCCTCAAACTGACTTCAAATGTGAGGTGGTCCCTAAAAAAAATGGTTTTGTAAATTTCGTTGTAAAAATGAGAAATCGCTGGTCAAATTTTAACCCTTATAACTTCCTAGCAAAAAAAAATTTTGTTTCCAAAATTGTGCTGATGTAAAGTATACATGTGGGAAATGTTATTTATTAACTATTTTGTGTCACATAACTCTCTGGTTTAACAGAATAAAAATTCAAAATGTGAAAATTGCGAAATTTTTAAAATTTTCGCCAAATTTCCGTTTTTATCACAAATAAACGCAGAATTTATTGACCTATATTTACCACTATCATGAAGCCCAATATGTCACGAAAAAACAATCTCATAACCGCTAGGATCCGTTGAAGCGTTCCTGAGTTATTACCTCATAAAGGGACACTGGTCAGAATTGCAAAAAACGGCAAGGTCTTTAAGGTCAAAATAGGCTGGGTCATGAAGGGGTTAAAGGCAATCGTGGAATGAGGGATATCTTCATATTGTCTATTCCAAAATATGTAGGTCCACGAGTATTTTTTCTTCCGTATGCTCCATAAAACATGTCGTTTCCATGAAGAGATGTCACTTAAAGTCCCTCCATGTTACCCCACACAAGATATGATGGAAGTCACATGGGAAAACATAATTCTTCAGACCCATATGTAACTATACAATTATAAAAGAAGAAAAAGAAGAAATTAATAAAAACACATACTGCAAAAAATGCGAGGGAAACGCATGATGGAGCACAGGTGAAGCCCACTCTATATACCCAGGGCTAGAGATAGTTACAAGATAAGAGGAACATATTCGCCCAAAAGGGAAAAGCTAAAGGAAGGGGGCAGAGAACAATTTTTCATTAAGCCCGTGCGGACACATCGTGCCCAAGGTCACAATCCACCGACACTCCATCTGCGCCCAGATTCGTTTCTGATCACCCCCCCCCTGATGCCACAATGGACCCTATCTATCCCACGAACTTTAAAGGATGAGGGGTCAGAACCATGGTGCAGTCTGAAGTGTCGGGGGATCGTCTTGAGCTCACCAACTTCATCTGCGTGTTTCGCAGCAATGATGTCCCGCACGTGCTCTCGTGTCCTTACCCTGAGCTCTCGAGATGTGAGACCAACATAAACCAAATTGCAAGAGCACCGTGCATAATATACCACATAAGTGGTGTTACAAGTGATATAGTTGGTAATACGGTACTCTTTATCACCATTCGCAGATGAGAAGGAGGTTGCTCTCTCAAAATTTCGACAGGCTGCGCAGGAGCCACAAGTGAAAAAGCCCCATTTTTGTTTACCTGTCCCAAAGGGGGCTTTGCCACATAGTGGCTTTTTATTAAGATATCTTTTAAGTTCCTACCCCGCCTTGCTGTCAAAATGGGGTTGTCTGGGATAAGACGTCCAAGAGTTGGTTCCGTCTTAAGGATAGGCCAGTGTTTGAGTAGGATATTACGAATCGATCCCCATTGATCATTAAATGTGGTGATGAAACGGATAGGCTGCTCTTTCTTAGCATCCTTTTTTGTGGTGCGAAGAAGTTGTTCCCTTGGTACACGCTTAGCATGTTGATAACTTTGTTTGATATTTCTGTTACTGTACCCCTTCTCCCGGAATCTGCTGGATAGGTCACGAGCCTGGGCCTCAAACATTCCATCCAATGAACAGATCCTCTTCATACGCAAAAACTGCCCAATTGGGACAGCACATATGGTTGAGGAGATATGTGCGTTTAATGCATGTAGTAATGCATTGACCGAAGTCTCCTTACGAAAGACATCGGTCTGCAGCATTCCTAAGTCATCAGCCACCCTGCCAAATTGTAAGGACATCGTCAATGTACCTATACAGCACTGCGCCTGGGAGGTGGCGCGCGCGTCATCCCCGAAAACCTCCCTCTCCCAAAAGCCGAGAAAGAGGTTTGCATAGGATGGCGCACACGCCGCGCCCATCGCAGTGCCGCGTTGTAAAAAGAACCGATCTTTGAAAGTAAAGAAATTGTGTCTCAAAACAAAATCCAGCAGTTCCAGGACGAGGGAGCACAGAGCAGGATCAAGGTTGCTTGATTCCAAATAGAATTTGGCAGCCCTGATGCCATCTGCGCGTCCAATACTTGTATAAAGCGATTCCACATCAATTGTGGTGAGCAGCATATCCGATTCCATCACCACACCTTCCAATTTACCCAGGACGTCCGTCGTGTCCCTGACATAGAAGGGCAGAGTCTGAACCAAAGGATGCAAATAATATTCAATAAGTTTACAGGCTGGATCACAAAGCCCCCCTATGCCAGAGACTATCGGACAGCCTGGGGGAGTGATGGGGTCCTTGTGAACCTTAGGTAAAAGGTACAAGGTTGGTATCACTGGGGTCTTCACACATAATCCTTCAAAGACTTTCTTAGGGATGATGCCTGTTATGACCTGGTGGTCAGGACAATAATGGACCTGGTGGTTAAGAGCACACGGAATGACCTGATAGTTACTGATAATAAAGGACGAGCTCTGGGACGTGGGAACTCTGCTGACCGCAATCCCTAATCCTATCAAACACACTAGAAATAGCCGTGGATTGCTCCTAACGCTCCCTATGCAACTCGGCACAGCCTAAGGAACTAGCTAGCCCTGAAGATAGAAAAATAAAGCCTACCTTGCCTCAGAGAAATTCCCCAAAGGAAAAGGCAGCCCCCCACATATAATGACTGTGAGTAAAGATGAAAATACAAACACAGAGATGAAATAGATTTAGCAAAGTGAGGCCCGACTTACTGAACAGACCAAGGATAGGAAAGGTTGCTTTGCGGTCAGCACAAAAACCTACAAAAAGATCACGCAGAGGGCGCAAAAAGACCCTCCGCACCGACTCACGGTGCGGAGGTGCTCCCTCTGCGTCCCAGAGCTTCCAGCAAGCAAGACAACAATAAAAATAGCAAGCTGGACAGAAAAATAGCAAACCAAAGAAATACAAGCAGGAACGTAGCTTCTGCTGGGAAGACAGGTCACAAGAACGATCCAGGAGTGAACTAGACCAATACTGGAACATTGACAGGTGGCATGGAGCAAAGATCTAAGTGGAGTTAAATAGAGCAGCCAGCTAACGAATTAACCTCGTCACCTGTGGAAGGAAACTCAGAAACACCCACCAGAGGAAGTCCATGGACAGAACCAGCCGAAGTACCATTCATGACCACAGGAGGGAGCCCGACAACAGAATTCACAACAGTACCCCCCCTTGAGGAGGGGTCACCGAACCCTCACCAGAGCCCCCAGGCCGACCAGGATGAGCCAAATGAAAGGCACGAACCAGATCGGCAGCATGAACATCAGAGGCAAAAACCCAGGAATTATCTTCCTGACGATAACCGTTCCACTTGACCAGGTACTGGAGTTTCCGTCTCGAAATGCGAGAATCCAAAATCTTCTCCACCACATACTCCAACTCCCCCTCAACCAACACCGGGGCAGGAGGATCAACGGATGGAACCACAGGCGCCACGTATCTCCGCAATAACGACCTATGGAACACATTATGGATGGCAAAAGAAGCAGGAAGGGCCAAACGAAATGACACAGGATTGATAACCTCAGAAATCTTATACGGACCAATGAAACGAGGCTTAAACTTAGGAGAGGAAACCTTCATAGGAACATAACGAGACGACAACCAAACCAAATCCCCAACACGAAGTCGGAGACCCACACAGCTCCGGCGGTTAGCGAAACGTTGAGCCTTCTCCTGGGACAATGTCAAATTGTCCACCACATGAGTCCAAATCTGCTGCAACCTATCCACCACAGTATCTACACCAGGACAGTCCGAAGACTCAACCTGCCCTGAAGAGAAACGAGGATGGAAACCAGAATTGCAGAAAAACGGCGAAACCAAAGTAGCCGAGCTGGCTCGATTATTAAGGGCGAACTCAGCCAACGGCAAAAAGGACACCCAATCATCCTGATCAGCAGAAACAAAGCATCTCAGATATGTTTCCAAAGTTTGATTAGTTCGTTCGGTTTGGCCATTTGTCTGAGGATGGAAAGCCGAGGAAAAAGACAAATCAATGCCCATCCTAGCACAAAAGGATCGCCAAAACCTCGAAACAAACTGGGAACCTCTGTCAGAAACGATGTTCTCCGGGATACCATGTAAACGAACCACATGCTGGAAAAATAATGGCACCAAATCAGAGGAGGAAGGCAATTTAGACAAAGGTACCAAATGGACCATCTTAGAAAAGCGATCACAAACCACCCAAATGACCGACATCTTTTGAGAGACGGGGAGATCCGAAATAAAATCCATAGAAATATGCGTCCAAAGCCTCTTCGGGACCGGCAAGGGCAAAAGCAACCCACTGGCACGAGAACAGCAGGGCTTAGCCCGAGCACAAGTCCCACAGGACTGCACAAAAGAACGCACATCCCGTGACAAAGACGGCCACCAAAAGGATCTAGCCACCAAATCTCTGGTACCAAAGATTCCAGGATGCCCAGCCAACACTGAACAATGAATCTCAGAGATAACTCTACTAGTCCATCTATCAGGGACAAACAGTTTCTCCGCTGGGCAACGGTCAGGTCTATCAGCCTGAAATTTTTGCAGCACCCGCCGCAAATCAGGGGAGATGGCAGACAAAATTACCCCCTCTTTGAGAATACCCGCCGGCTCAGGAACACCCGGAGAGTCAGGCACAAAACTCCTTGACAGGGCATCAGCCTTCACATTCTTAGAGCCCGGAAGGTACGAAACCACAAAATCAAAACGGGAGAAAAATAATGACCATCGAGCCTGTCTCGGATTCAACCGTTTGGCAGACTAAAGATAAGTCAAATTCTTGTGATCTGTCAAGACTACCACGCGATGCTTGGCTCCTTCAAGCCAATGACGCCACTCCTCGAATGCCCACTTCATGGCCAACAACTCACGATTACCAACATCATAATTACGCTCAGCAGGCGAAAACTTTCTAGACAAGAAAGCACATGGCTTCATCACCGAGCCATCAGAACTTCTTTGCGACAAAACAGCCCCTGCTCCAATCTCAGAAGCATCAACCTCAACCTGAAACGGGAGCGAAACATCTGGCTGGCACAACACAGGGGCAGAAGAAAAACGACGCTTCAACTCCTGAAAAGCCTCTACAGCTGCAGAAGACCAATTGACCACATCAGCACCCTTCCTGGTCAAATCAGTCAACGGTTTAGCAACAGTAGAAAAATTAGCGATGAAGCGCCGATAAAAATTAGCAAAGCCCAGGAACTTTTGCAGGCTCTTCACAGATGTCGGCTGAGTCCAATCGTAAATGGCCTGGACTTTAACAGGGTCCATCTCGATAGTAGAAGGGGAAAAAATGAACCCCAAAAATGAAACCTTCTGAACTCCAAAGAGACACTTTGACCCCTTCACAAACAAGGAATTCACACGAAGGACCGGGAACACCATTCTGACCTGCTTCACATGAGACTCCCAATCATCCGAAAAGACCAAAATATCATCCAAATACACAATCAGGAATTTATCCAAGTACTCTCGGAAGATGTCATGCATAAAGGACTGAAATACTGATGGAGCATTGGAAAGCCCGAATGGCATAACCAGGTACTCAAAATGGCCCTCGGGCGTATTAAATGCTGTTTTCCATTCATTGCCTTGTTTAATACGCACAAGATTATACGCCCCTCGAAGATCTATCTTGGTGAACCAACTAGCCCCTTTAATACTAGCAAACAAATCAGACAGCAACGGCAAAGGATACTGAAATTTGACTGTAATTTTATTAAGAAGGCGGTAATCAATCAAAGGTCTCAAAGAACCATCCTTCTTGGCCACAAAAAAAGAACCCTGCTCCTAACGGTGATGACAACGGGCGAATATGGCCTTTCTCCAAGGATTCCTTTATATAACTCCACATAGCGGCGTGTTCTGGCACAGATAAATTGAACAATCGGCCCTTAGGAAACTTACTACCAGGAATCAAATTAATTGCACAATCGCAATCCCTATGAGGAGGTAGGGCACTGGCTTTGGGCTCATCAAATACATCCCGATAATCCGACAAAAACTCTGGAACTTCAGAAGGAGTGGAAGACGAAATAGACAAAAATGGAACATCACCATGTACCCCCTGGCAACCCAAGCTGGACACAGACATAGATTTCCAGTCCAATACTGGATTATGAACCTGTAGCCATGGCAACCCCAAAACGACCACATCATGCAGATTATGCAACACCAGAAAGCGGATATCCTCCTGATGTGCAGGAGCCATGCACATGGTCAATTGGGTCCAGTACTGAGGCTTATTCTTGGCCAAAGGCGTAGCATCAATTCCTCTCAATGGAATAGGATACTGCAAGGGCTCCAAGAAAAAACCACAGCGCCTAGCATACTCCAAGTCCATCAAATTCAGGGCAGCGCCTGAATCCACAAATGCCATAACAGAATAGGACGACAAAGAGCAAATCAGAGTAACGGACAATAGAAATTTAGACTGTACCGTACCAATGGTGGCAGACCTAGCGAACCGCTTAGTGCGCTTAGGACAATCGGAGATAGCATGAGTGGAATCACCACAGTAAAAACATAGCCCATTCCGACGTCTGTGTTCTTGCCATTCAGTTCTGGTCAAAGTCCTATCACATTGCATAGGCTCAGGCCCATGCTCAGATAGTACCGCCAAATGGTGCACAGCTTTACGCTCACGCAAGCGTCGATCGATCTGAATGGCCAAAGACATAGACTCATTCAGACCAGCAGGCATGGGAAATCCCACCATGACATCCTTAAGGGCTTCAGAGAGACCCTTTCTGAAGGTTGCTGCCAGGGCACATTCATTCCACTGAGTGAGCACAGACCACTTTCTAAACTTCTGACAATATATCTCCGCTTCATCCTGACCCTGACACAGAGCCAGCAAGATTTTCTCTGCCTGATTTACTGAATTAGGTTCGTCATAAAGCAATCCAAGCGCCAGGAAAAACGCATCAACATCACGCAATGCCGGATCTCCTGGCGCAAGGGAAAATGCCCAGTCTTGAGGGTCACCACGTAACAAAAAAATAATGATCTTTACTTGTTGAACAGGGTCACCTGAGGAGCGAGGTTTCAAGGCAAGAAACAATTTACAATTATTTTTGAAATTCAAGAACTTAGATCTATCACCAAAAAACAAATCAGGAATTGGAATCCTAGGCTCTGACATCGGATTCTGAACCACAAAATCTTGAATGTTTTGTACCCTTGTAGTGAGATTATCCATCCAAGAGGACAGACCTTGAATGTCCATGTTTACACCTGTGTCCTGAACCACCCAGAGGTAAAGGGGAAAAGAGAGACAAAACACACTGCAAAGAAAAAAAAATGGTCTCAGAACTTCTCTTGTCCCTCTATTGAGATGCATTAGTACTTTGGGCCACCTGTACTGTTATGACCTGGTGGTCAGGACAATAATGGACCTAGTGGTTAAGAGCACACGGAATGACCTGATAGTTACTGATAATAAAGGACGAGCTCTGGGACGTGGGAACTCTGCTGACCGCAATCCCTAATCCTATCAAACACACTAGAAATAGCCGTGGATTGCTCCTAACGCTCCCTATGCAACTCGGCACAGCCTAAGGAACTAGCTAGCCCTGAAGATAGAAAAATAAAGCCTACCTTGCCTCAAAGAAATTCCCCAAAGGAAAAGGCAGCCCCCCACATATAATGACTGTGAGTAAAGATGAAAATACAAACACAGAGATGAAATAGATTTAGCAAAGTGAGGCCCGACTTACTGAACAGACCGAGGATAGGAAAGGTTGCTTTGCGGTCAGCACAAAAACCTACAAAAATGACCACGCAGAGGGCGCAAAAAGACCCTCCGCACCGACTCACGGTGCGGAGGCGCTCCCTCTGCGTCCCAGAGCTTCCAGCAAGCAAGACAACAATAAAAATAGCAAGCTGGACAGAAAAATAGCAAACCAAAGAAATACAAGCAGGAACGTAGCTTCTGCTGGGAAGACAGGTCACAAGAACGATCCGGGAGTGAACTAGACCAATACTGGAACATTGACAGGTGGCATGGAACAAAGATCTAAGTGGAGTTAAATAGAGCAGCCAGCTAACGAATTAACCTCGTCACCTGTGGAAGGAAACTCAGAAACTCCCACCAGAGGAAGTCCATGGACAGAACCAGCCGAAGTACCATTCGTGACCACAGGAGGGAGCCCGACAACAGAATTCACAACAGATGCCCTGTTGGAATGCCCTCTCTAGTATTTCATATAATGATCTAGAGAATGCCACCACTGGATTTTGGGTAGCAGGGTATATCCCTCCTTGTCCCTGAGTTGGCGAAAGGCTTCCCTCTTGTACATATCCGTTGGCCAGATGACCACGTTCCCCCCCTTTATCTGCCGGCTTAATAACAACATCCTGCATAGATTTTAGCTCTTTTAGGGCTTGCCGTTGGGACCTTGTTAAATTATCCCGACCTCTATTCTGTGAAATGGTCTTAAAATCAGCTAATACCAATTTGTTGAAAATTTCGATTTGTGGACATAGAGAAAAGGGGTGGTGGGGGGGAACGTGGAGGACCTAGGCACAACGGAAGTAGGAAAGTTACCTTGGGTAGGAGTCCTGCTTTCGTTCTCGAGTTCTTCCAAGATGGCCAATATTTCACGATCCATAGTAGTGTCCAGACTATCCACACCAATGGGCCCTGCATGAAGTTTGCGGAGTATGTTTTTCCGCAGGAAAAGTTGTAAATCCTTCATAGCTACGAAATAATTGAACTTATTAGTTGGAACGAATGTTAAACCCAATCTCAAAACCTCCTCCTGGTATCTGGATAAAACATGCCTCGAGAGGTTAATTACCTCTAAACTTGTAGTTGTTTTGGACTTTTTCTCCAATGATTGCGGAGGGGTCAGTTTCCTTTTATTATACATTGACCCCTTCTTGAAGGCATGTTTACCAATCCCCAAACGTAGATTCTGTTGGGCTATGGAGTGACTGCCCACAGGTAGGGTTGAGCGAAACGGGTCGAACATTTTCAAAAGTCGCCGACTTTTGGCGAAGTCGAGTTTCATGAAACCCGATCCGACCCCTGTGCGTGGTCGGCCATGCGGTACGCGACTTTCGCGCCAAAGTCGCGTTTCAATGACGCGAAAAGCGCCATTTCTCAGCCAATGAAGGTAAACGCAGAGTGTGGGCAGCGTGATGACATAGGTCCTGGTCCCCACCATCTTAGAGAAGGGCATTGCAGTGATTGGCTTGCTGTCTGCGGCGTCACAGGGGCTATAAAGGGGAGTTCCCGCCGACCGCCATGTTACTGCTGCTGATCTGAGCTTAGGGAGAGGTTGCTGCCGCTTCGTCAGAAGCAGGGATAGCGTTAGGCAGGGTCCATTAACCACAAAACCGCTTGTGCTGTAGCGATTTCCACTGCCCAACACCACCTTCGGTGTGCAGGGACAGTGGAAACTCCTTTTTTTTTTTCCTCAGCGCTGTAGCTCATTGGGCTGCCCTAGAAGGCTCCCTGATAGCTGCATTGCTGTGTGTATGCCGCTGTGCAAACCAACTGCTTTTTTCAAAGCACAAATCCTCTTGTTCCTTCCTTTCTGCACAGCTATCTTGTTTGTTTGTCCACACTTTTTATTTAATTTGTGCATCAGTCCACTCCTTATTGCTGCCTGCCATACCTGGCTGAGATTACTGCAGGGAGATAGTAATTGAAGGACAGTTCCTTTTTTTTTTTTTTTTTTTTTTGTGGGAGATTAAGATTGACATTTCTGCTAGAGTGCCATCTCTGTCTGTGTCATCTCTCACTCAGTGGGCCATAGAAAGCCTATTTATTTTTTTGCTTGATTTGGGTTCCAAAATCTACCAGAAAAAATCACAACATCAATCAGTGGGAGAAAAATATTGGCCTCAGGGCTTGTGTGCCACTCCTTACTCCTGTGTGTGCCATCTCTCACTCAGTGGGCCATAGAAAGCCTATTAATTTTTTTGCTTGATTTGGGTTCTAAATTCTACCTGAAAAAATCAATAAATCAATCAGTGGGAGATTAATATTGGCCTTTGGGCTTGTGTGCCAGTCCTAAGCGTGCCATCTCTCTCTCTCTCAGATAGTGGGCCATAGAAAGCCTATTTTTTTATTATTTTATTGGGTTTATAAATTTTCCCTGGAAAAAAAAAAAAAGTGGGAGATTAATATTGGCCTCTGGGCTTGTGTGCCAGTCCTGAGCGTGCCATCTCTCTCACAAATAGTGGGCCATAGAAAGCCTATTTATTTTTTTGGTTGATTTGGGTTCATAATTCTACCTGAAAAAATCAATCAATCAATCAGTGGGAGATTAATATTGGCCTTTGGGCTTGTGTGCCAGTCCTAAGCGTGCCATCTCTCTCTCTCTCAGATAGTGGGCCATAGAAAGCCTATTTATTATTATTTTTTTTATTGGGTTTATAAATTTTCCCTGGAAAAAAAAAAAATGGGAGATTAATATTGGCCTCTGGGCTTGTGTGCCAGTCCTGAGCGTGCCATCTCTCTCACAAATAGTGGGCCATAGAAAGCCTATTTATTTTTTGGGTTGATTTGGGTTCATAATTCTACCTGAAAAAATCAATCAATCAATCAGTGGGAGAAAAATATTGGCCTCAGGGCTTGTGTGCCACTCCTTACTCCTGTGTGTGCCATCTCTCACTCAGTGGGCCATAGAAAGCCTATTAATTTTTTTGCTTGATTTGGGTTCTAAATTCTACCTGAAAAAATCATTAAATCAATCAGTGGGAGATTAATATTGGCCTTTGGGCTTGTGTGCCAGTCCTAAGCGTGCCATCTCTCTCTCTCTCAGATAGTGGGCCATAGAAAGCCTATTTTTTTATTATTTTATTGGGTTTATAAATTTTCCCTGGAAAAAAAAAAAAGTGGGAGATTAATATTGGCCTCTGGGCTTGTGTGCCAGTCCTGAGCGTGCCATCTCTCTCACAAATAGTGGGCCATAGAAAGCCTATTTATTTTTTTGGTTGATTTGGGTTCATAATTCTACCTGAAAAAATCAATCAATCAATCAGTGGGAGATTAATATTGGCCTTTGGGCTTGTGTGCCAGTCCTAAGCGTGCCATCTCTCTCTCTCAGATAGTGGGCCATAGAAAGCCTATTTATTATTATTTTTTTTATTGGGTTTATAAATTTTCCCTGGAAAAAAAAAAAAATGGGAGATTAATATTGGCCTCTGGGCTTGTGTGCCAGTCCTGAGCGTGCCATCTCTCTCACAAATAGTGGGCCATAGAAAGCCTATTAATTTTTTTGCTTGATTTGGGTTCCAAAATCTACCAAAAAAAAATCACTAAATCAATCAGTGGGAGATTAATATTGGCCTCTGGGCTTGTGTGCCACTCCTGACTCCTGTGAGCGTCATCTGTCACTCAGTGGGCCCTAGAAAGCCTATTTTTTGTTTTATTTGTTTTCTAAATTCTCCCTGAAAAAATCATTTTATTTTCTTTGGTTTCTAAATTATTCCTGAAAAAAATCATTTTTTTTGTATTTTTTTTTCTCTAAAGTCTCCCTGAAAAAAAAAAAAATAATCTGTGGGAGATTCATATTGCCCCTTCTGCTTGTGTGCCAGTCTTGACTCCTGGGTGTGCTATCTCTCTCTCTCTCCCCAATTGTGGGCCATAGAAAGCCTATTAATTTTTTTGCTTGATTTGGGTTCCAATATCTACCAAAAAAAATAACTAAATCAATCGGTGGGAGATTAATATTGGCCTCTGGGCTTGTGTGCCACTCCTGACTCCTGTGTGCGTCCTCTCTCACTCAGTGGGCCCTACAAAGCCTTTTTTTTTTTTTTTTTTCCTAAATTCTCCCTGAAACAATCATTTCATTTTATTTGTTTTATAAATTCTTCTGTAAAAAATAATTTTTTTTTAATTTTTTTTTTTTCTGAAGTCTCCCTTTTAAAAAAAACAAACACAAATCAGTGGGAGATAAATATTTACATTTGCGCTTCAGTGACAGTCCTGCGTGTGTGCCATCTCATTTGTTGCCAACAACAACAGAGTGTGTAACATTGTGGCTGATTTTCGTTGTGGTCTCACCCACCTGTAAAGGGGTAGCTAAATCATACTGAAGTTATAGCTCACCGTGTAAGTTGTGTGACAGCAACAAATACCGTTCGTTTGGTAACGTTTTTAAAACAATGAGGAAGTCTGGTGGAAGAGGTCGTGGCCGGGGGCGTTCATTGTCAGCTGGTAATGAGGGTAGTGGTAGTGGTGGAGCATCAGGTGGTCGTGGGAAAAAAAATATTGCACCTAAGTCTGGAGCTGTGGAGCCAGGTTCTTCGTCTGGCTACACAAGGCCTCGAACCCTCCCTTTTCTGGGAGTAGGAAAACCGCTTTTAAAGCCGGAGCATCAAGAGCAAGTTTTGGCTTATCTTGCTGACTCAGCCTCTAGCTCTTTTGCCTCCTCTCGTGAAACTGGTAAAAGTAAACGCAGCGCGTCGTTAGTGGATGTTCACGGTCAGGGACAAGTCGCTTCCTTGTCCTCTTCAGCAAGAACAACAACAGAGAAGAATGCAGCAGGCGACACAACGGGTTACTCCATGGAGCTCTTTACACATACCGTCCCTGGCTTAGAAAGTGAAGCAGTTAACAGTCCATGCCCATTACAAGTTGAATCTGACATGGAGTGCACTGATGCACAACCACAGCCAGACTACTATGCTGGTCCTTTGACTCAGACCACAACATTGCCCTCGCAGGGTGCTGATCAAGAATCAGACCCTGATTAGACTATGTTGCCCCATCACGAACGCTATACCACCGACCGACACGGTGACACAGACGAAGTTGCACACGAGCTACAAGAAGAGGTAATAGATGACCCAGTTCTTGACCCCGATTGGCAGCCATTGGGGGAACAGGGTGCAGGCGGCAGCAGTTCTGAAGCGGAGCAGGAGGGGCCGCAGCAGGCATCAACATCGCAACAGGTTCCATCTGCCGGGCCCGTATCTTGGCCAAAACGCGTGGCAAAGTCAAAACCTGTTGGAGGACAGCGTGGCCATCCGGTTAAAGCTCAGTCTGCAATGCCTGAAAAGGTATCCGATGCTAGAAAGAGTGCAGTCTGGCATTTTTTTAAACAACATCCAATTGATCAGCACAAAGTAATCTGTCAAAAATGTTCAACTACCTTAAGCAGAGGGCAGAATCTGAAAAGTCTCAATACAAGTTGCATGCATAGACATTTAACCACCATGCATTTGCAAGCTTGGACTAACTACCAAACGTCCCTTAAGGTTGTAGCACCCTCGGCCAATGAAGCTACTCATCAACGCAACATCCCTTCCGGCAGTGTAGGGCCACCATTTTCTGCACCACCTGCAGTATCTGTGCAGGTTTCTTTGCCAGGCCAAAGCAGTCAGGGTCAGGGAATCTCCAGTTTCGTAGTAGGCAACACTGCATCTAGGGCACCGGCGGCAACAATACCATCTCCCACCGTCTCTCAGTCTGCCATGTCCACCGGCACCCCCGCTAGTTCCACGATCTCCAGCTCTCCAGTCCAGCTCACCCTACATGAGACTATCGTTAGAAAAAGGAAGTACTTAGCCTCGCATCCGCGTACACAGGGTTTGAACGCCCACATAGCTAGACTAATCTCGTTAGAGATGATGCCCTACCGGTTAGTTGAAAGCGAAGCTTTCAAAGACCTGATGGACTACGCTGTACCACGCTACGAGCTACCCAGTCGACACTTTTTTTCCAGAAAAGCCATCCCAGCCCTCCACCAGCATGTTAAAGAGCGCATCGTCCATGCACTCAGGCAATCTGTGAGCACAAAGGTGCACCTGACAACAGATGCATGGACCAGTAGGCATGGCCAGGGACGTTACGTGTCCATCACGGCACACTGGGTAAATGTGGTGGATTCAGGGTCCACAGGGGACAGCAAGTTTGGGACAGTTCTGCCTAGCCCACGGTCTAGGAAACAGTTGGCTGTAGCCATTCGCACCCCCTCCTCCTCCTCCTCCTCCTCGTCCTCCTGCAGAAGCGAGAGCTCGTCCACAGACCGCAGTCGCACAACCACTCCATCCGCAGCTGCCACTGTTGCACACCAGGTCTCCCATTATGGGGCAGCTACTGGCAAACGTCAGCAGGCTGTATTGGCTATGAAGTGTTTGGGCGACAACAGACACACCGCGGAAGTTCTGTCCGAGTTCTTGCAGCAAGAAACGCAGTCGTGGCTGGGCACTGTAGATCTTGAGGCAGGCAAGGTAGTGAGTGATAACGGAAGGAATTTCATGGCTGCCATCTCCCTTTCCCAACTGAAACACATTCCTTGCCTGGCTCACACCTTAAACCTGGTGGTGCAGTGCTTCCTGAAAAGTTATCCGGGGTTATCCGACCTGCTCCTCAAAGTGCGTGGACTTTGCGCACATATCCGCCGTTCGCCTGTACACTCCAGCCGTATGCAGACCTATCAGCGTTCTTTGAACCTTCCCCAGCATCGCCTAATCATAGACGTTGTTACAAGGTGGAACTCAACACTGCACATGCTTCAGAGACTGTGCGAACAGAGGCGGGCTGTTATGTTTTTGTGGGAGGATACACATACACGGGCAGGCAGTAGGATGGCAGACATGGAGTTGTCAGGTGTGCAGTGGTCGAAGATTCAAGACATGTGTCAAGTCCTTCAGTGTTTTGAGGAATGCACACGGCTGGTTAGTGCAGACAACGCCATAATAAGCATGAGCATCCCCCTAATGTGTCTGCTGATGCAAAGTTTGACGCACATAAAGGATCAGGCGTCTGCAGCTGAGGAAGAGGAAAGCCTTGATGACAGTCAGCCATTGTCTGGTCAGGGCAGTGTACAGGACGAGGTAGCGGGCGAAGAGGAGGTGGAGGATGAGGAGGATGATGGGGATGAGTATATTTTTAATGAGGAAGCTTTCCCGGGGTCATTGGAAATTGGTGGCGTGGCAAGGGCGGGTTCTGGTTTTTTGAGGGACACAAGTGACGGAGATTTGCCTGCAACTGCCCCTCAACCAAGCACAACCGCAGATTTGACAACTGGAACTTTGGCCCACATGGCGGATTATGCCTTGCGTATCCTCAAAAGGGACACACGCATTACAAAAATGATGAACGATGACGATTACTGGTTGGCCTGCCTCCTTGATCCTCGCTATAAAGGCAAATTGCAAAATATTATGCCACATGAGAACTTGGAACTAATATTAGCAACAAAACAATCAACTCTTGTTGACCGTTTGCTTCTGGCATTCCCTGCACACAGCGCCCGTGATCGTTCTCACACGAGCTCCAGGGACCAGCAGACCAGAGGTGTTAGAGGGGCAGAAATCAGAAGTGGCGTTGGCCAGAGGGGTTTTCTGACCAGGTTGTGGAGTGATTTTGCTATGACCGCAGACAGGACAGGTACTGCAGCATCAATTCAAAGTGACAGGAGACAACATTTGTCCAGTATGGTTACAAACTATTTTTCATCCCTTATCGACGTTCTCCCTCAACCGTCATTCCCATTTGATTACTGGGCATCCAAATTAGACACCTGGCCAGAATTGGCAGAATATGCATTGCAGGAGCTTGCTTGCCCGGCAGCTAGTGTCCTATCAGAAAGAGTATTCAGTGCTGCAGGTTCAATACTAACTGAAAAAAGGACTCGTCTGGCTACCCAAAATGTAGATGATCTAACCTTCATTAAAATGAACCACAACTGGATTTCGAAATCTTTTGCCCCACCTTTCCCGGCTGACACCTAACTTTCCTATGAAAAGGTCTTGCCTGTGGACTCTTCTGAATGACTTTTCCAATCTCGTAATTTTCTGCACCTGATTGTCCAGCATACGACATGTTTACTCCTAACAAAATGGCCAAACTCCCCACACGTGGCCGTGGTATCGCCACTTTGCGCCAGCACCCGTGAGAGTGCTGTTTGTCTGAAGAGGTGGGTGTGCCCGCTTTTGGTCGACGGCACTGCCACTGGGTCCCTCATAGTACAATATAGTGTCTCTGGCGGTGGTGGTGCGCACCCAACGTCAGACACACCATTGTAATATGAGGGGCTCTGGGCCTGTACCGCCGGCCACAAGACAGTCCCCCCCCCAAGCTCAAACAGTGCTCTACCACTAGCAAAATTATCTCTCACAGCTTCACCAATGTTTAGTCTATGCGCTGACATCCTTCAATGCCTGGCACTGACAATACCATTGTTTTGACATTTTTGTTATGTTAGGCCTTCGAAGCCTGTCTGCGGTCCGTTCTTTCTACAACTACTACACTGACCAGGCCACTACTGGCCGTGTTCCCCTGGAACCAATTTAAACTTGCCTACAGCCAGCCCAATTTTGTTATGTTAGGCCTTCTTAGCCTGTCTGCCGTCACTCCTTCCACTAGACTTCCACTGACCAGACCACTGTTGCCCGTGTACCCCTGGAACCAATTTTAAATTGCCAACAGCCAAATGTTATTATGTTAGGCCTTTGATGCCTGTCTGCCGTCACTCCTTCCACTAGACTTCCACTGACCAGACCACTGTTGCCCGTGTACCCCTGGAACCAATTTTAAATTGCCAACAGCCCAATGTTATGATGTTAGGCCTTTGATGCCTGTCTGCCGTCACTCCTTCCACTAGGCCTCCACTGACCTGTCTACTGCTGCCCGTGTTCCCATGGAACCAATTGTAAATTGCCTACAGACAGCCCATTTTATTACGTTAGGCCTTCGAAGCCTGTCTGCGGTCCCTCCTTCCACTAGGCCTCCACTTACCTGTCTACTGCTGCCCGTGTTCCCCTGGAACCAATTTTAAATTGCCTACAGGCAGCCCAATTTATTATGTTAGGCCTTCGAAGCCTGTCTGCGGTCCCTCCTTCCACTAGGCCTCCACTTACCTGTCTACTGCTGCCCGTGTTCCCCTGGAACCAATTTTAAATTGCCTACAGCCAGCCCATTTTATTATGTTAGGCCTTCGAAGCCTGTCTGCGGTCCCTCCTTCCACTAGGCCTCCACTGACCTGTCTACTGCTGCCCGTGTTCCCCTGGAACCAATTTTAAATTGCCTACAGCCAGCCCATTTTATTATGTTAGGCCTTCGAAGCCTGTCTGCGGTCCCTCCTTCCACTAGGCCTCCACTTACCTGTCTACTGCTGCCCGTGTTCCCCTGGAACCAATTTTAAATTGCCTACAGGCAGCCCAATTTATTATGTTAGGGCTTCGAAGCCTGTCTGCGGTCCCTCCTTCCACTAGGCCTCCACTGACCTGTCTACTGCTGCCTGTGTTCCCCTGGAACCAATTTTAAACTGCCTACAGGCAGCCCAATTTATTATGTTAGGGCTTCGAAGCCTGTCTGCGGTCCCTCCTTCCACTAGGCCTCCACTGACCTGTCTACTGCTGCCCGTGTACCCCTTGAACCAACATCATAAAATAAGAAAAAAAGTATTTTGCTTATAAAAAAGAAAATACTGGTGAGATATCAAATGCAGACATTTTAACATTAAAAACAAACACACAACTAAAATCTGGTACAGTACTAAAAATGGCCACCAGCTACAATTACTTTATCCTGCAAGTATTTAACTGAAAGGTTTTTTAAATTGAAAACACAGATATGGCATCCACCGAGTGTTGTCCTGTCGCGTCTTCTTTAGATTATTGCCGAGAAGATGCAAAACAATGAAAATAATAAAATCATTAATTACCAAAATAATAGAGAAAGTCAACACCACATTGCAAATAAACATTCATTCCAAATAAAGAAGCAGGGCGCGTCCGAGGGTGAGTATATACCTAATAAGAATATAATCACCCTCGGACGCGCAATGCTTATTTCCAACAGCCTTCCTTCCTAAGAATCAGCCCTTCCGTGGTGTAGAGAGACGTTGTGTTAGACTTCAAGGTGTTCCCCAGGTTGTCTTTCCTAAGCTTCGATCTTCCGGCTCTCGTTTAGTAGTTCTTGGAAACTACACTGCATTAGGCCTTCAAATTGGGTATGGGGTGTAGAGAGAGGGTGTGTTACACTCCAAGGTGTTCCCCAGGTTGCCTTTCCTGAGCTTCGATCTTCCGGCTCTCGTTTAGTAGTTGTTGGAAACTACGCTGCATTAGGCCTTCAAATTGGGTATGGGGTGTAGAGAGAGGGTGTGTTACACTTCAAGGTGTTCCCCAGGTTGCCTTTCCTGAGCTTCGATCTTCATGCTCTCGTTTAGTAGTTGTCGGAAACTACGCTGCATTAGGCCTACAAATTGGGTATGGGGTGTAGAGAGAGGGTTTGTTACACTCCAAGGTGTTCCCCAGGTTGCCTTTCCTGAGCTTCGATCTTCCGGCTCTCGTTTAGTAGTTGTTGGAAACTACGCTGCATTAGGCCTTCAAATTGGGTATGGGGTGTAGAGAGAGGGTGTGTTCCACTCCAAGGTGTTCCCCAGGTTGCCTTTCCTGAGCTTCGATCTTCCGGCTCTCGTTTAGTAGTTCTTGGAAACTACACTGCATTAGGCCTTCAAATTGGGTATGGGGTGTAGAGAGAGGGTGTGTTACACTCCAAGGTGTTCCCCAGGTTGCCTTTCCTGAGCTTCGATCTTCATGCTCTCGTTTAGTAGTTGTCGGAAACTACGCTGCATTAGGCCTACAAATTGGGTATGGGGTGTAGAGAGAGGGTTTGTTACACTCCAAGGTGTTCCCCAGGTTGCCTTTCCTGAGCTTCGATCTTCCGGCTCTCGTTTAGTAGTTGTTGGAAACTACGCTGCATCAGGCCTTCAAATTGGGTATGGGGTGTAGAGAGAGGGTGTGTTACACTCCAAGGTGTTCCCCAGGTTGCCTTTCCTGAGCTTCGATCTTCCGGCTCTCGTTTAGTAGTTCTTGGAAACTACACTGCATTAGGCCTTCAAATTGGGTATGGGGTGTAGAGAGAGGGTGTGTTACACTCCAAGGTGTTCCCCAGGTTGCCTTTCCTGAGCTTCGATCTTCCGGCTCTCATTTAGTAGTTCTTGGAAACTACACTGCATTAGGCCTACAAATTGGGTATGGGGTGGAGAGAGATGGTGTGTTACACTCCAAGGTGTTCCCCAGGTTTCCTTGCCATTGCTTCGGTCTTCCGACTCTCGTTTAGTAGTTGTAGAAAAGTACACTGCATTAGGCCTACAAAATGGGTATGGGGTGGAGAGAGATGGTGTGTTACACTCCAAGGTGTTCCCCAGGTTGCCTTTCCTGAGCTTCTATCTTCAGGCTCTCATTAAATTGTGGTTAAATGGAACAACTGCATTTGGCGTACTAGTTGGTTTGGGGCCTACTATCGGTGTCTGCCACTCCTTGCTGTTCTCCTGGTTTCCTGTCCTGAAATTCCATTTTCAGGCTCTCGTTAAGTAGTTGTTAATGTTAGACTGCATTTGGCCTACTAGTTGGGTTGGGGCCTACTATCGGTGTCTGCCACTCCTTGCTGTTCTCCTCCACTGAACAAAGCTGTGCCGCCTGTTTACTACGGTTGCCAATTTTGAACTGCATTTCGACTACTTACTGATTTGGCCCTACTCTCTGTGTCAGCCTCTCATTCCAGTTGTCCTCCACTGCAATGCCCCCTGGTTATTCCTGTGTTACCAATTTTGAACTGCATTTAGCCCACTTTATTCTTTGGGCCTATATCTGTGTTTCCACTTCATCGTGCCCATTGCCCAGCCAGTGATAGATGAGTCTGCTGGTACATTGACCCATAACGCAACATTCCCCGTGCATGCTACACAACAACATTGTGACCCTGCTGAAAGTCAGGTTGCTCTTCCCGCATACCATACCACCTTACACGGGGACAAAGAGGAAGGTGCAGATGAAAGTGCAGGTTCCTTCATCAGGTGGGGGGAGGAATACTAGTTGGCGACGTCACTGGCACAGGGCCTCTCATAGTACGCAAAAGTGTTGCTGCCGGTGGGAGGCGCCCCCGCCGTGCAAACACACCGCTGTACTTTGAGGGGCCCTGTGCCAGTGCCAATGCCAACAAGTGGGCCCCCCCTGCTTGCTCAGGATCACAGCACTTGCAAAGTTGAAATACTTACCTCTCCCTGCTCCACTGCCGTGACGTGGTCCAGATTTCCTGGGCCCACTAATTACTTGAACCAGCCCTACCCCACACAACTTTAGCCAAATGACCCCCAATTTCAAATGCCTTCCAATTATTATAAGGTAAATTACGCTTGACAAGCTTCATTAAGAAGAATGGATGGTTTTGACATTAAAATGGGCACTCTAGGTGTTTTCCTGGCCCCCACTCACTGCCGACTATGCTGCCCCATTGACTTGCATTGGGTTTCGTGTTTCGGTCGATCCCGACTTTTCGCCATAATCGGCCGATTTCACTCGACCCGACTTTTGAGATAGTCGGGTTTCGCGAAACCCGGCTCGACTCTAAAAAGGTCAAGGTCGCTCAACTCTACCCACAGGTACCTCTTCATCCATTGATGAGGCCGAGGAGAAGGAATTGCGATGAGGTCTTGTTAAAGGTGTCCCTTGTTTCTTCCTCCATGTATACACCCGATTATTAGAAAAGTCTGATACATCACGTTGGTATTTTTTTGTTTTTAAGGACAAAATCTCCTTTTCCCACTTAGCAAAATCACCTTCCAACTCCTTATTAAGATTGATCATAGCTTCATTGGTCAGTCTACTCATCAGGTCAGCCTCTATTGTGTTAATTTCTGTTTCCAATTCACTCAAAGAGAGCGCATTGGATTTGATGAGTAATCCCATAAATCCCTTTGAACAATTAGTAGAAAATTCTTCCCATTCTTTTTTAAAATTTTCATTATCAATAGAGAAAGATGGGAACACTTGGACTCTTAAGCCCCTTGGTATCAGTCCTTTCGCAATACATCGTTCTAAAAACGATTTGTTCCACCAAATCCGTGTCTTCTTGTTATACAGATTTTTGAGCTTAGCTATAACATCACCAGTTTCCCTCGCATTAGAAACCACGGGTAGTTCCTCCCCAAACATCTCGTCAAGTTTAACTAACCACGTTTTCTCACGTGCTTTGTGATCCATAGAGTCAGTCAAAGATGCTGTGAAAATACACAGAATAATACTAAGATTAACAACCACTGACATGTTGGAAACACTTTAAGGAATAATGATCCTGGAACCAGGATCTAAATGAGAGCGCGAACCGCTACTCCAAATCATGAAATAGACCTACAAGAGAAACAGGATTCTATACTCTCAATAGTGTAAATAAAGTACTTAGTCAAGCTCAAGTACCAATAGTATCGTATCAAAAAAAAGTTTTTATTTATACAAAAGCTCACTAACAATCAATACTGGCAAACAGCCAAATATTGTGGAGAATCCAGCCACATTGCTAGATGGTGTCCCTGGCGGAGCTGACCATCCCTGCGCCCTCCTTTTAACTAGGTGGCTCTGAGCTCGAGGGGCACCGCTCGGAGCATGAAGAACAGAGGAGGAGTAATGAAAGTCCCCACAACCTTGTTTCCACGTGCCTCTGATCTGGGCAGAAATCAATGGAAGAGCAGTGCGGTGCTTGAAAGACACCGGCTCACAAGTGACCACCATGCCTGAGAGATATTTCCGCCGTCATTTCCCAGAGGCGCTACGGCCTGAATGGGGCCCTGTGATCAAACTTATGGCGGCCAATCACTTGCCCATCCCGGTCGCAGGGGTGGTATGGATGAACATAGAGGTCTACGGAAAAGACCTCGGGAGAAGATGAGTGGTACTGGTGGATGGAGAGATAGCTAAAGACCATACCGTTACCCTGGGCATGAATGTGTTAAAAGACCTCGGAAGCCTGGTTTTCAACGAGTCCCCGGAACAGTTCCTGCAACAATGGAGCGACCAAACCCCCCAGAGAAGGGTCTTTCAACAACTGATACGGACCGCCCAGGTCCGGGAAGCATACAGCGCCTATTTTATCATCCCCACTTAAGGAACATTGTGGAGAAAGTATGTCAGCAATGCAGAAGTTGTGAGCTGGTTAAACCACCAGAACAACGAGCTCCCACAGAGACGGTGAGGTCTTCTGGCCCCATGGACCTACTGGCAATAGATTACTTGACAATTGGTCCAGCACACCAAGGCTATGAGCATTGTTTAGTGATGATAGACCACTTTACTAAATTTGCCGTAGTGACGCCCACGCGGGACCAGACTGCCGAGTCTGCTGCTCATGCAATCTGCAAGCACTTCGTACAGGTGTACGGGTGCCCCAAGCGCATCTGTAATAGAAATAGCAAAGGCGTGCACTCTGGTCAATGTAGATAGGTGCAGGCTGAACCAAGGTAACATCACAAATAAGTAAAAAACAACCAAGCGCATCTGTAGTGCCCCAGAGACCTGGTCGTTGCAGTAATGTCGCTCTGCCACTAAGGGGAGTGATGGTACGTCTGATGGCACTAAAGGAGTTCACCTGACCAGGTATCACCAGCACACAGTACACTTCACACTCCGGCCACTAGGGGGAGCAAAAGGTTCTATTTATTAGGCCACTCCTCACACTGGTAAAGCTAGGGGTTGGATAGGAAGTTAGTCAGAAGCTGACTGGGTTTTGTCCAGGCAACATCCCGTGGCAGGGGGTGTTGCGGGGAAGATTCAGGGGGGTCCCTGTCAGGCGTGGGAACCTGGCAGGTACCTAGCGACAAGGCAGAACATTACGGAACCACGCCTGCACTACCTTGCGGCGGTATCCAAAGAAAAGACACAAAGCGAAGGATATTGTGGACAGTGAGAAACGAGATCAAGCACAAAGGAGAGCCAGTAGGAGTCGTGCCCGGAGAACGGCAACATCCTACTGAGGCGCGTAGCCGGTGCCCAGAACACTGAGGAAGTAACTGACTTTATGCCTTACTTCAAATACCACAGGACACTTAATTATAGGTTGGCTGTTGTGAATTCTGTTGTCGAACTCCCTCCTGTGGTCGTGAATGGTACTTCGGCGAGTTCTGTCTATGGGCTCCCTCTGGTGGCTGTGAGTGAAGCTGCTGCTTCTGAGGTTCCTTACACAGGTGACGTGGTTTATCCTTTGGTTGACTGCTCTATTTAACTCCTCTCAGATCGTTACTCCATGCCAGCTGTCAATGTTTTTGCATTGGTTCAGTTCACTCCTGGATCTCTCTGGTGACCTGCCTTCTCCTGCAGAAGCTAAGTTCCTGATAGTCATTATTTGTTCACTGTTTTCTTGTCCAGCTGGTTTTCATGATTTTGTCTTGCTAGCTGGAAGCTCTGGGATGCAGAGTGGCCCCTCCGCACCGTGAGTCGGTGCGGAGGTCTTTTCTGCACACTCTGCGTGGTCTTTTGTAGGTTTTTGTGCTGATCGCAAAGTTACCTTTCCTATCCTCTGTCTATTTAGTAAGTCTGGCCTCCCTTTGCTGAAACCTGTTTCATTTCTGCGTTTGTGACTTTCATCTTTACTCACAGTCAATATATGTGGGGGGCTTCCTTTACCTTTGGGGAATTTCTCTGAGGCAAGGTAGGCTTTATTTTCTATCTCTAGGGCTAGATAGTTCTTAGGCTGTGACGAGGCGCCTAGGTCTGGTCAGGAGCGCTCCACGGCTATTTCTAGTGTGTGTGATAGGATTAGGGCTTGCGGTCAGCAGAGCTCCCACATCCCAGAGCTCGTCCTGTATTAGGTTTAACTATCAGGTCATTCCGGGTGCTCCTAACCACCAGGTCATAACAGTACAGCTGGCCCGATTATTAATGCATCTCAATAGAGGGATAAGAGAACTTCTGAGACCATTTTTTTTTTCTTTGCACTGTGTTTTGTCTTTCTTTTCCCCTAGACCTTTGGGTGGTTCAGGACACAGGTGTAGATATGGACATTCAAGGTCTGTCCTCTTGTATGGATCATCTCTTTGCAAGGGTACAAAACATTCAAGATTTTGTGGTTCAGAATTCTATGTTTGAGCCTAAAATTCCTATTCCTGACTTATTTTCTGGGGATAGATCTAGGTTCTTGAATTTCAAAAATAATTGTAAACTGTTTCTAGCTTTGAAACCCCGCTCCTCTGGTGACCCCGTTCAACAGGTAAAAATCATTATTTCTTTGTTGCGTGGTGACCCTCAAGACTGGGCATTTTCCCTTGCGCCAGGAGATTCGGCATTGCGTGATGTTGATGCGTTATTTCTGGCGCTTGGATTGCTTTATGATGAACCAAATTCAGTGGATCAGGCAGGGAAAATCTTGCTGGCTTTGTGTCAGGGTCAGGATGAAGCGGAGGTGTACTGTCAGAAGTTTAGAAAGTGGTCTGTGCTTACTCAGTGGAATGAATGTGCCCTGGCGGCAATTTTCAGAAAGGGTCTTTCTGATGCCCTTAAGGATGCCATGGTGGGATTTCCCACGCCTGCTGGTCTGAATGAGTCTATGTCTTTGGCCATTCAGATCGATCGGCACATGCGTGAGCGCAAAGCTGTGCACCATCTGGCGGTATTCTCTGAGCATAGGCCTGAGCCTATGCAGTGTGATAGGACTTTGACCAGAGCTGAACGGCAAGAACACAGACGTCGGAATGGGCTGTGTTTTTACTGTGGTGAATCCACTCATGCTATCTCCGATTGTCCTAAGCGCACTAAGCGGTTCGCTAGGTCTGCCACCATTGGTACGGTACAGTCTAAATTTCTTTTGTCCGTTACTCTGATTTGCTCTCTGTCGTCCTATTCTGTAATGGCATTTGTGGATTCAGGTGCTGCCCTGAATTTGATGGACTTGGAGTTTGCCAGGCGCTGTGGTTTTTTCTTGGAGCCCTTGCAGTATCCTATTCCATTGAGAGGAATTGATGCTACGCCTTTGGCTAAGAATAAGCCTCAGTACTAGACTCAATTGACCATGTGCATGGCTCCTGCACATCAGGAGGATATTCGCTTTTTGGTGTTGCATAATCTGCATGATGTGGTCGTTTTGGGGTTGCCATGGCTACAGGTCCATAATCCAGTGTTGGATTGGAAATCTATGTCTGTGTCCAGCTGGGGTTGTCAGGGGGTACATGGTGATGTTCCATTGCTCTCAATTTCACCTTCCACTCCTTCTGAAGTCCCTGAGTTTTTATCAGATTACCGGGATGTATTTGAAGAGCCCAAATCTGGTGCCCTACCTCCTCATAGGGATTGCGACTGTGCTATTAATTTGATTCCTGGTAGTAAGTTTCCTAAGGGCCGTCTGTTTAATTTATCTGTGCCAGAACACGCCGCTATGCGGAGTTATATAAAGGAATCCTTGGAGAAGGGTCATATTCGTCCGTTGTCGTCACCATTGGGAGCAGGGTTCTTTTTTGTGGCCAAGAAGGATGGTTCTTTGAGACCTTGTATTGATTACCGCCTTCTTAATAAGATCACAGTCAAATTTCAGTATCCTTTGCCGCTGCTGTCTGATTTATTTGCTCGGATTAAGGGGGCTAGTTGGTTCACCAAGATAGATCTTCGTGGTGCGTGTAATCTTGTGCGAATTAAACAGGGTGATGAATGGAAGACAGCATTTAATACGCCCGAGGGCCATTTTGAGTACCTGGTTATGCCATTCGGGCTTTCTAATGCTCCATCTGTGTTTCAGTCCTTTATGCATGACATC
Organism: Ranitomeya imitator; assembly: GCF_032444005.1. Lineage (NCBI taxonomy): Eukaryota > Metazoa > Chordata > Amphibia > Anura > Dendrobatidae > Ranitomeya > Ranitomeya imitator. The sequence goes on from NC_091285.1 coordinate 514,219,837, forward strand.
TTCCAAGAGTACCTGGATAGATTCATGATTGTATATTTGGATGAGATTTTGGTCTTTTCGGATGATTGGGAATCTCATGTGAAGCAGGTCAGAATGGTGTTCCAGGTCCTTCGTGCGAATTCCTTGTTTGTGAAGGGGTCAAAGTGTCTCTTTGGAGTTCAGAAGGTTTCATTTTTGGGTTTCATTTTTTCCCCTTCTACTATTGAGATGGACCCTGTTAAAGTTCAGGCCATTTACGATTGGACTCAGCCGACATCTGTGAAGAGCTTGCAGAAGTTCCTGGGCTTTGCTAATTTTTATCGTCGCTTCATTGCTAACTTTTCCAGTGTTGCTAAGCCGTTGACTGATTTGACCAAGAAAGGTGCTGATGTGGTCAATTGGTCCTCTGCGGCTGTAGAGGCTTTTCAGGAGTTGAAGCGTCGTTTTGCTTCTGCCCCTGTGTTGTGCCAGCCAGATGTTTTGCTCCCTTTTCAGGTGGAGGTTGATGCTTCTGAAATTGGAGCAGGGGCTGTTTTGTCGCAAAGAAGTTCTGATGGCTCGGTGATGAAACCCCGTGCCTTCTTTTCTAGAAAATTCTCGCCTGCTGAGCGCAATTATGTTGTGGGCAATCGGGAGTTGTTGGCTATGAAGTGGGCATTCGAGGAGTGGCGACATTGGCTTGAAGGAGCTAAACATCGCGTGGTGGTCGTGACGGATCACAAGAATTTGACTTATCTCGAGTCTGCCAAATGGTTGAATCCTAGACAGGCTCGATGGTCGCTCTTTTTCTCCCGTTTTGATTTTGTGGTTTCATACCTTCCGGGATCTAAGAATGTGAAGGCTGACGCCCTGTCAAGGAGTTTTGTGCCTGACTCTCCGGGTGTTCCGGAGCCGGCGGGTATTCTTAAAGAAGGGGTAATTTTGTCTGCCATTTCCCCTGATTTGCGGCGTGTGCTGCAAAAGTTTCAGGCTGATAGACCTGACCGTTGTCCTACGGAGAAACTGTTTGTCCCTGATAGATGGACTAGTAGAGTTATCTCGGAGATTCATTGTTCAGTATTGGCTGGTCATCCTGGAATCTTTGGTAACAGAGATTTGGTGGCTAGATCCTTTTGGTGGCCTTCTTTGTCACGGGATGTGCGTTCTTTTGTGCAGTCCTGTGGGATTTGAGCTGGGGCTAAGCCCTGCTGTTCTCGTGCCAGTGGGTTGCTTTTGCCCTTGCCGATCCCGAAGAGGCCCTGGACGCATATTTCCATGGATTTTATTTCTGATCTCCCTGTTTCTCAAAAGATGTCGGTCATTTGGGTGGTTTGTGATCGCTTCTCTAAGATGGTCCATTTGGTACCATTATCTAAACTGCCTTCCTCCTCTGATTTGGTACCATTGTTTTTCCAGCATGTGGTTCGTTTGCATGGCATTCCAGAGAACATCGTCTCGGACAGAGGTTCCCAGTTTGTTTCGAGGTTTTGGCGGTCCTTTTGCGCTAAGATGGGCATTGATTTGTCTTTTTCTTCGGCTTTCCATCCTCAGACTAATGGCCAAACCGAACGAACTAATCAGACTTTGGAGACATATCTAAGATGCTTTGTTTCTGCTGATCAGGATGATTGGGTGTCTTTCTTGCCTTTGGCTGAGTTCGCCCTTAATAATCGGGCCAGCTCGGCTACTTTAGTTTCTCCTTTTTTCTGTAATTCTGGTTTTCATCCTCGTTTCTCTTCAGGGCAGGTTGAGCCTTCGGACTGTCCTGGTGTGGATGCTGTGGTGGACAGGTTGCAGCAGATTTGGACTCATGTGGTGGACAATTTGACATTGTCCCAGGAGAAGGCTCAACGTTTCGCTAACCGCCGACGTTGTGTTGGTCCCCGACTTCGTGTTGGGGATTTGGTTTGGTTGTCATCTCGTCACGTTCCTATGAAGGTTTCCTCTCCTAAGTTTAAGCCTCGTTTCATTGGACCATATAAGATTTCTGAAGTTCTTAATCCTGTGTCATTTCGTTTGGATCTTCCAGCTTCTTTTGCCATCCATAATGTGTTCCATAGGTCGTTGTTGCGGAGATACGTGGCGCCTATGGTTCCCTCCGTTGATCCTCCTGCCCCGGTGTTGGTCGAGGGGGAGTTGGAGTATGTGGTGGAGAAGATTTTGGATTCATGTGTTTCGAGATGGAAACTCCAGTACCTGGTCAAGTGGAAGGGTTATGGCCAGGAAGATAATTCCTGGGTTTTTGCCTCTGATGTTCATGCTGCCGATCTTGTTCGTGCCTTTCATTTGGCTCATCCTGATCGGCCTGGGGGCTCTGGTGAGGGTTCGGTGACCCCTCCTCAAGGGGGGGTACTGTTGTGAATTCTGTTGTTGAACTCCCTCCTGTGGTCGTGAACGGTACTTCGGCGAGTTCTGTCTATGGGCTCCCTCTGGTGGCTGTGAGTGAAGCTGCTGCTTCTGAGGTTCCTTACACAGGTGACGTGGTTTATCCTTTGGTTAACTGCTCTATTTAACTCCTTTCAGATCGTTACTCCATGCCAGCTGTCAATGTTTTTGCATTGGTTCAGTTCGCTCCTGGATCTCTCTGGTGACCTGCCTTCTCCTGCAGAAGCTAAGTTCCTGATAGTCATTATTTGTTCACTGTTTTCTTGTCCAGCTGGTTTTCATGATTTTGTCTTGCTAGCTGGAAGCTCTGGGATGCAGAGTGGCCCCTCCGCACCGTGAGTCGGTGCGGAGGTCTTTTCTGCACACTCTGCGTGGTCTTTTGTAGGTTTTTGTGCTGATCCCAAAGTTACCTTTCCTATCCTCTATTTAGTAAGTCTGGCCTCCCTTTGCTGAAACCTGTTTCATTTCTGCGTTTGTGACTTTTATCTTTACTCACAGTCAATATATGTGGGGGGCTTCCTTTACCTTTGAGGAATTTCTCTGAGGCAAGGTAGGCTTTATTTTCTATCTCTAGGGCTAGATAGTTCTTAGGCTGTGACGAGGCGCCTAGTTCTGGTCAGGAGTGCTCCACGGCTATTTCTAGTGTGTGTGATAGGATTAGGGCTTGCGGTCAGCAGAGCTCCCACATCCCAGAGCTCGTCCTGTATTAGGTTTAACTATCAGGTCATTCCGGGTGCTCCTAACCACCAGGTCATAACAGTTGGCTGTCTACTTTACATCACCTAAGCAGACATAGGGGGCAACCGTGGAGAGGGGCGTCTCTAGGGTCCCGGAAGAGCTCCGAGCCTACCCGTCAAACAGGTGCGTCCTAGCCATAACAATCCTTGGGGACGGAGAATAGAAAGAACGAGAAAGAACGAGAATAGAAGTTGTGAGGACTATCCCGAATGCTCAGCAGGGAAGCACTACAACACACAGGCGCTTAGTGGTAGGCAACGATTTCCACCTGCAAAGGGAACTCTGGATGTGCATTCAGACCGGCCGGTCTCAGACAGCCCTCAGACAGTGCTCTGGATTGAGGATCCTGAAGTCATCAGTAAAGAGGTAAAGAGACTGCAACCCTGTGTCCTCGTTATTGACGGCACCTCACACCATCGCTACCTACATTACTGGGAAGCCCTGGGGACATACTTCGCCTGTGGGAAGGTATACCATCTAGCTGCCATCACATCACCCCAGTGGACCCCAAGCAGCGTCGGTCACCCTGACCGAATACCACAGGTGGCGTCACGAAACCTTGATAGGCTTGTTTCACCTTTTATTGGACGCCCCTTAGCAGGGTCACGGACCGGGTCCAGCCACCGTGACAATCCCAGAACTGAGCCAGAGAGGACCGGTACCGAGTAACCCGCGGCCCTGTGTCTGGGGGCGCTCCACATCCATTCTGATCAAGGGGCCTGCTTCCTCGGAAGAGTGATGGAGGAGCTACACCAGCTGTACAAAATCGATAATTCCCGGACCACCCCTTATCATCCACAGGGGAATGGGGCTTGTGAAAGATTTAACCGCACTCTGATTCAAATGCTGAGGACCCTGGAAGAGGACCAGAAGGCGAAGTGGACTGAGTCCGTCCCTGAATTGGTGTGGGCGTATAACAATCGGAAACACAGCACCACCGGATTCACCCCTTACTCTTCGTTCTTTGGCCGACCCGGGAAGGGGCTGGCAGAGCTGGAGCTGGAACCCGATGAGGACTATCCACGGACGGGGGTGTACTCCTGGGTTCAAGAACATCGTCGGCGGCTGCGGACAATTCAACGTCTAGTGCAGAACCGGCTGCAAGAATTGGAGCATCTTCTGGTAGCTCCTCAAAAGGGGACAGCCCTGCAGCCTGGAGACCGGGTCTTAGTGAGGGAAAAGCGTCCACACAACAAACTAGAGTACCGGTGGGAGAAAAGGCTGTACCGAGTGAAGCGGTGGCTCGGCAACGGGGGTCCCGTTTATGAGGTCCAGCCTGAAACAGAAGAGGGGACTCCCACCCGCACACTGCATAGGAATATGTTGCGTCCATGTTTGTCTCGAGATCCTGAATCAGTCCAATTGGCTCCAGCACCCCCACCAGCTGCACCAATGATCAATGTAGATGTGGAAGATGAGGAAGACTCCCAATCTCTACCAGGGAACCCAGAAACAGGGATGGTGCCTGAACCTACCAACGTATCGGAGGAAGCCTCGACTCCTCCCAGCAGTTGACATCACCGCCCCTGCAGATTTAAAACGCTCTGAACGTTCGACGCCTGGTGTACCCCCTGTTCGCTACAATCAGGATGAGTTCATCTGGCAGCAGATTGTGCAAGGACTGGAAGATTGCCAACAGGAACTCCTGAAAATCTCGCCCGTGGAATGGCGAGCAGAAAGAGGGGGGGAATGTAAGGAGGTGAAGCACAATGAAAGTCTGGGGGCAGTTACCTTCTCGGCTCTGTGCCTGGAACCATTGAGCTGTGCTGCAGGTTCCCAAGGGGACAGACTTAGAGACTGGGGCAGGAAGAAAGCCAGGCAGAGAGCGGGAAAGGCACGCAGGCAAGAGACAGAGCAGCGTGAGCAGAGATCAGAGCAGGGTGCAGCTGTGCTCCGGGAGAGAGAGAGAAATCTCCCGGTCAGAGGACAAGAACAGGGAGATTGCCCAGAAAGACTGCATCTTATGAGTACCTGAAAGCGGACTCTGCTGTGACTGGTGAGGGGCGCTTTGAGACCCATGTAGAGACATTGGCCCGTATAGAGACTGTGACCCCTGGTACCCGCGGTATCAGTACAGAGACTGTGATTTCTGGTAAGAGATTTAACAGTGCAGAGCCCCTGATTCCTGGTACAGAGACTTAACAGTGCAGAGCCCCTGATTCCTGCTGTGCTGTAAAGGCTAAAGACTCAGAACTTGTGCATAACACATTAACTCCCGAAACCCCAGGCAGCAGGCTCCTAGAGACTATTCAGCCCACGGACAACAGAGGAACGACAAGTGCCGCTGTTTCTCGGCGCCTACGTTGGAGAAGAGGACCCTTCAAGCAAGTCCTCATCAGACTGATAAGTGTCCGTTTCTCAAGACAATCCTGCTTAATTCTGTTACACTGTTTGACTCCCATATTTTTGCACTGTTTTATTGCTAGTTATTTTCCATTTCTTCCTCCCTGCGAGGAGAACCTTATTACTGTTATTAAACCCCTCAACTGTTGGTCTGTCTGTTCCTTGGTGACATACTCAGTACCTGCATACTATTACATTCACAGAGCCTATAGTAAGGCAGGCATACCTATTGTACACAGAGCCCATAGTAAGGCAGGCGTATCTCATGTACACAGAGTGTATAGTAAGGCAGGCATATCTAATCTACACAGAGCCTATAGTAAGGCAGGCGTATCTCATGTACACAGAGCCTATAGTAAGGCAGGCGTATCTCATGTACACAGAGCCTATAGTAAGGCAGGAGTTTCTCATAGACACAGAGCCTATAGTAAGGCAGGAGTATCTCATGTACACAGAGCCTATAGTAAGGCCGGAGTTTCTCATACACAGAGCCTATAGTGAGGCAGGAGTATCTCTTGTACACAGAGCCTATAGTAAGGCAGGATTTTCTCATACACAGAGCCTATAGTGAGGCAGGAGTATCTCATATACACAGAGCTTATAGTGAGGCAGGAATATCTCATATACACAGAGCCTATAGTAAGGCTGGAGTATCTCATGTACACAGAGCCTATAGTGGGGCAGGAGTATCTCATATACATAGAGCCTATAGTAAGGCTGGAGTATATCATGTACACAGAGCCTATAGTGAGGCAGGAGTATCTCATATACACAGAGCCTATAGTGAGGCAGGAGTATCTCATATACACAGAGCCTATAATGAGGCAGGAGTATCTCATATACACAGAACCTATGGTGAGGCAGGAGTATCTCATATACACAGAGCCTATAGTGGGGCAGGAGTATCTCATATACATAGAGCCTATAGTGAGGCAGGAGTATCTCATATGCACAGAGCCTATAGTGAGGCAGGAGTATCTCATATACACAGAGCCTATAGTGAGGCAGGAGTATCTCATATACACAGAGCCTATAGTGAGGCAGGAGTATCTCATATACACAGAGCCTTTAGTGAGGCAGGAGTATCTCATATACACAGAGCCTATAATGAGGCAGGAGTATCTCATATACACAGAACCTATAGTGAGGCAGGAGTATCTCATATACACAGAGCCTATAGTGGGGCAGGAGTATCTCATATACATAGAGCCTATAGTGAGGCAGGAGTATCTCATATACACAGAGCCTATAGTGAGGCAGGAGTATCTCATATACACAGAGCCTATAGTGAGGCAGGAGTATCTCATATACACAGAGCCTATAGTGAGGCAGGAGTATCTCATATACATAGAGCCTATAGTAAGGTAGGAATATCTCATGTAGGCCATGTGCACATGATCAGTATTTTGTCAGTATTTTACATCAATATTAGCAAGCCAAAACCAGGAGTGGAACAATTAGAGGAAAAGTATAATATTATTATTTATTTATAAAGCACCATTAATTCCATGGTGCTGTACATGAGAAAGGGGTTACAGATATCGTTTACAGTAAACAGGTTTACAGTGACAGACTTGTACAGGGGGAGAGGACCCTGTCCTTGCGGACTTACATTCTATGAGATAGTGGGGAAGAGACAGAAGGTAGGGGTGAGGCGGCGGCTCTGGCGGTGGTGAGGCGGCGGCTCTGGCGGCGGTAAGGCAGCGGCTCTGGCGGTGGTGAGGCGGCGGTAATGCGGCGGTAATGCGGCGGCTCTGGCGGCGGTGAGGCGGCATCTCTGGCGGCGGTGAGGCCGAGCCGCCGCCAGAGGCGGCACCACTTTTGTAGTTATCACTAGTGATGAACGAATATACTCGGTACTCGAGATTTCCCGAGCACGCTCCGGTGTCCTCCGAGTATTTTTTAGTGCTCGGAGATTTAGTTTTCCTTGCAGCAGCTGAATGATTTACACAGGGCCGAACTGGGACTAAAATTCAGCCCTGGCATTTGAAGTTACACAGACCCACTTGTCACATGGTGACTGTATAATATCTTTGTACACTTGTAGTTTAGAAGAAGTGAGGGGAGTGTAACACGACTATATCTATAATATAACGTTGGGAGCGTCACTCTGTCCAAAGCCCTTATAGACTGCGCAGGCGCAAGCGCCGGCGCAGTCTGGTCCTCACAGAGTAACGCTCCCGGGAGATCGCGGTATGCGTTCACACTGAACGCACACCGCGATCTCCAACAGAGAAGCAGGGACCGCCAGGAGGGTGAGTATCGGCCATATTCAGCTGTCCCGTTCCACCGCTGAGCGCCGCCATCTTCCTGGTCTTCGGCCTGTGACCTTCAGTTCAGAGGGCGCGATGATGCGCTTAATGCGCACCGGCGCCGCCCTCTGACTGACCAGTCACAGCCAGGAGACCGGGAAGATGGCGGCGCCCAGCGGTGGAACGGAGGACAGGTGAATATAGTAAGTGCTGGGGGGCCTGAGCTGGCGGCGATACCGGCACCTGACCCCCACAGCGCGCCGGTGTCCCCGCCTGCTCAGGCCCCCGGATGGGTGCAGCACATGACAGGATGGGGACGCAGGATGGGTGCAGCACATGACAGGATGGGGACGCAGGATGGGTGCAGCACATGACAGGATGGGGACGCAGGATGGGTGCAGCACATGACAGGATGGGGACGCAGGATGGGTGCAGCACATACCAGGATGGGGACGCAGGATGGGTGCAGCACATGACAGGATGGGGACACAGGATGGGGACGCAGGATGGGTGCAGCACATACCAGGATGGGGACGCAGAATGGGTGCAGCACATGACAGGATGGGGACAGCACATACCAGGATGGGGACGCAGGATGGGTGCAGCACATGACAGGATGGGGACGCAGGATGGGTGCAGCACATGACAGGATGGGGACGCAGGATGGGGACGCAGGATGGGTGCAGCACATACCAGGATGGGGACGCAGGAAGGGTGCAGCACATGACAGGATGGGGACGCACGATGGGTGCAGCACATACCAGGATGGGGACGCAGGATGGGTGCAGCACATGACAGGATGGGGGCGCAGGATGGGTGCAGCACATGACAGGATGGGGACGCAGGATGGGTGCAGCACATGACAGGATGGGGACGCAGGATGGGTGCAGCACATGACAGGATGGGGACGCAGGATGGGTGCAGCACATACCAGGATGGGGACGCAGGATGGGTGCAGCACATGACAGGATGGGGACGCAGGATGGATGCAGCACATACCAGGATGGGGACGCAGGATGGGTGCAGCACATGACAGGATGGGGGCGCAGGATGGGTGCAGCACATGACAGGATGGGGACGCAGGATGGGGACGCAGGATGGGTGCAGCACATACCAGGATGGGGACGCAGGATGGGTGCAGCACACGACAGGATGGGGGCGCAGGATGGGTGCAGCACATGACAGGATGGGGACGCAGGATGGGTGCAGCACATGACAGGATGGGGACGCAGGATGGGTGCAGCACATAACAGGATGGGGACGCAGGATGGGTGCAGCACATGACAGGATGGGGAAGCAGGATGGGGACGCAGGATGGGTGCAGCACATGACAGGATGGGGGCGCAGGATGGGTGCAGCACATGACAGGATGGGGACGCAGGATGGGTGCAGCACATGTCAGGATGGGGACGCAGGATGGGTGCAGCACATGACAGGATGGGGACGCAGGATGGGGACGCAGGATGGGTGCAGCGCATGACAGGATGGGGGCGCAGGATGGGTGCAGCACATGACAGGATGGGGACGCAGGATGGGTGCAGCACATGACAGAATGGGGACGCAGGATGGGTGCAGCACATGACAGGATGGGGACGCAGGATGGGGACGCAGGATGGGTGCAGCACATACCAGGATGGGGACGCAGGATGGGTGCAGCACATGACAGGATGGGGGCGCAGGATGGGTGCAGCACATGACAGGATGGGGACGCAGGATGGGTGCAGCACATGACAGGATGGGGACGCAGGATGGAGCAGCACATACCAGGATGGAGACCATATACCAATATAAATGCCCGCCACCCGGGCGTAGAACGGGTTCAATAGCTAGTAACATATAATCACAGCTGTATCCAGCATTACAGCTCAGTCCTATTTTAGTTGCAGTACCAAGAAAAGCCGCTACTTTACCTACATAACTGGATCTTGTAGATAATGAAGGGAATGAGACAACCAAAGGCTATGGAACCTCATTCTGATGCTCCATAAACTTTGCCTACAGCCACTCTTTGTTCCGCTGCGCAGCTTGAGACCCGTTGACTCTGACGAGCGGTGACATCAGTAATGTCACCATCCTTCAGATATTCCGGGTCTTGCGCTGAGCTCGGCGACTGTGAAGAGCGGTAGTGTCGCCAGGTCTGGGCTAGTAGTGGGGATGTCTGATAGACACCTCTCCATTACTTATGCAGCGCCCCAGGGTCCTGGTCGTTGCAGTAGTATCATTCTCCTCTAGGGGGGAGTGATGTTACGTTTGAAGGCAATAAAGGAGATCTCTTTACCAGGTATCACAAACCATGCAACACACTTCACACTCCAGCCCACCAGGGGGAGACATGCTCCTATTTATTAGGGCACTCTTCACAATTAGGTAAAACTGGTGGTCTGGATAGGAAGTGAGTCAGAAGCTGGCTGGGCTTCACCCAGTGAGCTGCTATCTGAGCTCCGCTCAGGTAGTTGGTCACTGACAGGGGTGGGATCCTGTCAGAGGCCTAGACAGAAGGCCACGGAGCTGCGACTGCCTATTGATGCGGCAGCATCCTAAGAAAGAGACAAGAACAGCGAATTGTATTGTAGAGGGTGAGAACCGAAGTCATAGCCAAAGGAGTGGAAATCATGAATGTAATTCAGCACAGCCTCCATAGAATGTAATGCAGCCAGCCCCCATAGAATGTAATACAGCACAGCCCCCATAGAATGTAATGTAGCCAGCCCCCATAGAATGTAATGCAGCCAGCCCCCCATAGAATGTAATGCAGCCAGCCCCCAGAGAATGTAATACAGCCCCCCATAGAATGTAATGTAGCCAGCCCCCATAGAATGTAATGTAGCCAGCCCCCATAGAATGTAATGCAGCCAGCCCCCCATAGAATGTAATGCAGCCAGCCCCCATAGAATGTAATTCAGCACAGCCTCCATAGAATGTAATGCAGCCAGCCCCCATAAAATGTAATGTAGCCAGCCCCCATAGAATGTAATGTTGCCAGCCCCCATAGAATGTAATGCAGCCAGCACCCCATAGAATGTAATGCAGCCAGCCCCCATAGAATGTAATACAGTGCCCCATAGAATGTAATGCAGCCAGCCCTCATAAAATGTAATGCAGCCAGCCCCCATAGAATGTAATGCAGCCAGCCCCCATAGAATGTAATGCAGCCAGCCCCCATAGAATATAATGCAGCCAGCCCCCATAGAATGTACTGGAGCCAGCCCCCATAGAATGTAATACAGCACAGCGCCCATAGAATGTAATGCAGCCAGCCCCCCATAGAATGTAATGCAGCCAGCCCCCATAGAATGTAATGCAGTCAGCCACAATAGAATGTAATAAATCCCCCCAGCCCCCCCATAGAATGTAATACAGCACAGCCCCCATAGAATGTAATACAGCACAGCCCCCATAGAATGTAATACAGCCCCCCAATAATGCTAGGCGGGGGAGGGAGTCGGCGCTGGCGAGCGGCCAACTACTGCCACCGGCCCTTTTGGCATTTGCCAGAAATGCCCGATGGCCAGTCCGCCCCTGGATTTACATCTGTTAGCCAGCTTGATTACATGTGAGGATTCCCTAGCAACCAGGCAACCCCCACATGTTCTTATGCTGGCTAACAGATGCAAATCATTCAGCTGCGGTGCTAAAAACTAAAACTCCGCGCACTAAAAAATACTCGGAGGACCCCCGAGCATCTTGCGTAAGGCCGGCGTCACACTGGTGTATTGCATCGGATGCGATATGCTAATGACGCTTGGCTTCTGCTCGCAGCGTCTGTGCTCCGATTCTCTCGCACAGGGAGGATCGGAGCACAGCTGCGGGGGAGGCGGAGAAATGAATTTCCGCTGTCTCACTCGCACCCATAGGCTTATTTGGGTGCGAGTGAGCAGAGTTTTCCTCGGTCCGAGACAATCGCAGCATGCTACGATTGTCTCGGACCGAGGAAAACGGCCGACAAAAAGTCGGCTGCTGGGAGCGGCACCATATGTTAACACTGGTCCGAGTGCAATGCGATTTTTTATCGCAGTGCACTCGGCCGTTTAAAACGCCAGTGTGACGCCGGCCGGCCTCACGAGTATATTCGCTCATCACTAGTTATCATCACCTATTCCTGGTTTTGGCTTATAGGAGAATCTCATATAGGGCGTAGAGTATCCACAGCGATGTAGGCACAAACCGCTCCGGTAACGCGTGAGCAGCGCACGCAGCCATCAATCGGCAGTGACCACAACAACGCTCAGTCGTGTAGACCACACCCACATCATCTGCATCTCGTCCAATAACAGCAGGGGGGCGGCTCCTCCGTGCACAAGGCGTCTGCTGAGGATCGTCTTTTCCGAGTGTCAGCCTCCGGGATCTGAGGTGCTGGGGCTGAGCGCCGTGTACACCGCCGCCGACTGTGAGGACCGACAGCCGGGACCGACAGGCTGAGGACAGGATGTCAGTGGCAGGACTGAAGAAACAGTTCCATAAAGCCAGCCAGGTAGGAAGATGAATGCCCAGCACATGACAGCGGATGGAGTCTGTGTGGATGTGTACAAGGAGGTGTCCATAGTACACAGCGCTGTGCTTCACAGATATATACCCAGCACTGCGTATATACTACACAGACCTGTACATCACACATATTATATACCCAGCACTGCATATATACTACACAGACCTGTACATCACACATATTATATACCCAGCACTGCATATATACTACACAGACCTGTACATCACACATATTATATACCCAGCACTGCATATATACTACACAGACCTGTACATCACACATATTATATACCCAGCACTGCGTATATATATAGACCTGTACATCACACATATTATATACCCAGCACTGCATATATACTACACAGACCTGTACATCACACATATTATATACCCAGCACTGCATATATACTACACAGACCTGTACATCACACATATTATATACCCAGCACTGCGTATATACTACACAGACCTGTACATCACACATATTATATACCCAGCACTGCGTATATATACAGACCTGTACATCACACATATTATATACCCAGCACTGCATATATACTACACAGACCTGTACATCACACATATTATATACCCAGCACTGCATATATACTACACAGACCTGTACATCACACATATTATATACCCAGCACTGCATATATACTACACAGACCTGTACATCACACATATTATATACCCAGCACTGCATATATACTACACAGACCTGTACATCACACATATTATATACCCAGCACTGCATATATACTACACAGACCTGTACATCACACATATTATATACCCAGCACTGCATATATACTACACAGACCTGTACATCACACATATTATATACCCAGCACTGCATATATACTACACAGACCTGTACATCACACATATTATATACCCAGCACTGCATATATACTACACAGACCTGTACATCACACATATTATATACCCAGCACTGCGTATATACTACACAGACCTGTACATCACACATATTATATACCCAGCACTGCGTATATATATAGACCTGTACATCACACATATTATATACCCAGCACTGCATATATACTACACAGACCTGTACATCACACATATTATATACCCAGCACTGCGTATATACTACACAGACCTGTACATCACACATATTATATACCCAGCACTGCGTATATACTACACAGACCTGTACATCACACATATTATATACCCAGCACTGCGTATATATATAGACCTGTACATCACACATATTATATACCCAGCACTGCATATATATACTACACAGACCTGTACATCACACATATTATATACCCAGCACTGCATATATACTACACAGACCTGTACATCACACATATTATATACCCAGCACTGCGTATATACTACACAGACCTGTACATCACACATATTATATACCCAGCACTGCATATATATATAGACCTGTACATCACACATATTATATACCCAGCACTGCATATATATACTACACAGACCTGTACATCACACATATTATATACCCAGCACTGCATATATACTACACAGACCTGTACATCACACATATTATATACCCAGCACTGCGTATATATATAGACCTGTACATCACACATATTATATACCCAGCACTGCATATATACTACACAGACCTGTACATCACACATATTATATACCCAGCACTGCGTATATACTACACAGACCTGTACATCACACATATTATATACCCAGCACTGCATATATATACTACACAGACCTGTACATCACACATATATACCCAGCACTGCGTATATACTACACAGACCTGTACATCACACATATTATATACCCAGCACTGCGTATATACTACACAGACCTGTACATCACACATATTATATACCCAGCACTGCGTATATATATAGACCTGTACATCACACATATTATATACCCAGCACTGCGTATATACTACACAGACCTGTACATCACACATATATACCCAGCACTGCATATATATACTACACAGACCTGTACATCACACATATATACCCAGCACTGCATATATATACTACACAGACCTGTACATCACACATATATACCCAGCACTGCGTATATACTACACAGACCTGTACATCACACATATTATATACCCAGCACTGCGTATATACTACACAGACCTGTACATCACACATATTATATACCCAGCACTGCATATATATACAGACCTGTACATCACACATATTATATACCCAGCACTGCATATATACTACACAGACCTGTACATCACACATATTATATACCCAGCACTGCGTATATACTACACAGACCTGTACATCACACATATATACCCAGCACTGCATATATATACTACACAGACCTGTACATCACACATATATACCCAGCACTGCGTATATACTACACAGACCTGTACATCACACATATTATATACCCAGCACTGCGTATATACTACACAGACCTGTACATCACACATATTATATACCCAGCACTGCGTATATATATAGACCTGTACATCACACATATTATATACCCAGCACTGCGTATATACTACACAGACCTGTACATCACACATATATACCCAGCACTGCATATATATACTACACAGACCTGTACATCACACATATATACCCAGCACTGCGTATATACTACACAGACCTGTACATCACACATATTATATACCCAGCACTGCGTATATACTACACAGACCTGTACATCACACATATTATATACCCAGCACTGCATATATATACAGACCTGTACATCACACATATTATATACCCAGCACTGCATATATACTACACAGACCTGTACATCACACATATTATATACCCAGCACTGCGTATATACTACACAGACCTGTACATCACACATATTATATACCCAGCACTGCGTATATACTACACAGACCTGTACATCACACATATTATATACCCAGCACTGCGTATATACTACACAGACCTGTACATCACACATATTATATACCCAGCACTGCGTATATACTACACAGACCTGTACATCACACATATTATATACCCAGCACTGCATATATACTACACAGACCTGTACATCACACATATTATATACCCAGCACTGCATATATACTACACAGACCTGTACATCACACATATATACCCAGCACTGCATATATACTACACAGACCTGTACATCACACATATTATATACCCAGCACTGCATATATACTACACAGACCTGTACATCACACATATTATATACCCAGCACTGCATATATACTACACAGACCTGTACATCACACATATTATATACCCAGCACTGCATATATACTACACAGACCTGTACATCACACATATTATATACCCAGCACTGCGTATATATATAGACCTGTACATCACACATATTATATACCCAGCACTGCATATATACTACACAGACCTGTACATCACACATATTATATACCCAGCACTGCATATATATATAGACCTGTACATCACACATATATACCCAGCACTGCATATACACTACACAGACCTGTACATCACACATATTATATACCCAGCACTGCATATATATACAGACCTGTACATCACACATATTATATACCCAGCACTGCATATATACTACACAGACCTGTACATCACACATATTATATACCCAGCACTGCATATATATACAGACCTGTACATCACACATATTATATACCCAGCACTGCATATATATACAGACCTGTACATCACACATATTATATACCCAGCACTGCATATATACTACACAGACCTGTACATCACACATATTATATACCCAGCACTGCGTATATATATAGACCTGTACATCACACACATTATATACCCAGCACTGCATATATACTACACAGACCTGTACATCACACATATTATATACCCAGCACTGCATATATATATAGACCTGTACATCACACATATTATATACCCAGCACTGCATATATATACTACACAGACCTGTACATCACACATATTATATACCCAGCACTGCATATATACTACACAGACCTGTACATCACACATATTATATACCCAGCACTGCGTATATATATAGACCTGTACATCACACATATTATATACCCAGCACTGCATATATACTACACAGACCTGTACATCACACATATTATATACCCAGCACTGCGTATATACTACACAGACCTGTACATCACACATATTATATACCCAGCACTGCATATATATACTACACAGACCTGTACATCACACATATATACCCAGCACTGCGTATATACTACACAGACCTGTACATCACACATATTATATACCCAGCACTGCGTATATACTACACAGACCTGTACATCACACATATTATATACCCAGCACTGCGTATATATATAGACCTGTACATCACACATATTATATACCCAGCACTGCGTATATACTACACAGACCTGTACATCACACATATATACCCAGCACTGCATATATATACTACACAGACCTGTACATCACACATATATACCCAGCACTGCGTATATACTACACAGACCTGTACATCACACATATTATATACCCAGCACTGCGTATATACTACACAGACCTGTACATCACACATATTATATACCCAGCACTGCATATATATACAGACCTGTACATCACACATATTATATACCCAGCACTGCATATATACTACACAGACCTGTACATCACACATATTATATACCCAGCACTGCGTATATACTACACAGACCTGTACATCACACATATATACCCAGCACTGCATATATATACTACACAGACCTGTACATCACACATATATACCCAGCACTGCGTATATACTACACAGACCTGTACATCACACATATATACCCAGCACTGCGTATATACTACACAGACCTGTACATCACACATATTATATACCCAGCACTGCGTATATACTACACAGACCTGTACATCACACATATTATATACCCAGCACTGCGTATATATATAGACCTGTACATCACACATATTATATACCCAGCACTGCGTATATACTACACAGACCTGTACATCACACATATATACCCAGCACTGCATATATATACTACACAGACCTGTACATCACACATATATACCCAGCACTGCGTATATACTACACAGACCTGTACATCACACATATTATATACCCAGCACTGCGTATATACTACACAGACCTGTACATCACACATATTATATACCCAGCACTGCATATATATACAGACCTGTACATCACACATATTATATACCCAGCACTGCATATATACTACACAGACCTGTACATCACACATATTATATACCCAGCACTGCGTATATACTACACAGACCTGTACATCACACATATTATATACCCAGCACTGCGTATATACTACACAGACCTGTACATCACACATATTATATACCCAGCACTGCGTATATACTACACAGACCTGTACATCACACATATTATATACCCAGCACTGCGTATATACTACACAGACCTGTACATCACACATATTATATACCCAGCACTGCGTATATACTACACAGACCTGTACATCACACATATTATATACCCAGCACTGCATATATACTACACAGACCTGTACATCACACATATATACCCAGCACTGCATATATACTACACAGACCTGTACATCACACATATTATATACCCAGCACTGCATATATACTACACAGACCTGTACATCACACATATTATATACCCAGCACTGCATATATACTACACAGACCTGTACATCACACATATTATATACCCAGCACTGCATATATACTACACAGACCTGTACATCACACATATTATATACCCAGCACTGCGTATATATATAGACCTGTACATCACACATATTATATACCCAGCACTGCATATATACTACACAGACCTGTACATCACACATATTATATACCCAGCACTGCATATATATATAGACCTGTACATCACACATATATACCCAGCACTGCATATACACTACACAGACCTGTACATCACACATATTATATACCCAGCACTGCATATATATACAGACCTGTACATCACACATATTATATACCCAGCACTGCATATATACTACAGACCTGTACATCACACATATTATATACCCAGCACTGCATATATATACAGACCTGTACATCACACATATTATATACCCAGCACTGCATATATATACAGACCTGTACATCACACATATTATATACCCAGCACTGCATATATATACAGACCTGTACATCACACATATTATATACCCAGCACTGCATATATATACAGACCTGTACATCACACATATTATATACCCAGCACTGCATATATACTACACAGACCTGTACATCACACATATTATATACCCAGCACTGCGTATATATATAGACCTGTACATCACACACATTATATACCCAGCACTGCATATATACTACACAGACCTGTACATCACACATATTATATACCCAGCACTGCATATATATACAGACCTGTACATCACACATATTATATACCCAGCACTGCATATATACTACACAGACCTGTACATCACACATATTATATACCCAGCACTGCGTATATATACAGACCTGTACATCACACATATTATATACCCAGCACTGCATATATACTACACAGACCTGTACATCACACATATTATATACCCAGCACTGCATATATACTACACAGACCTGTACATCACACATATTATATACCCAGCACTGCATATATATAGACCTGTACATCACACATATTATATACCCAGCACTGCATATATATACAGACCTGTACATCACACATATTATATACCCAGCACTGCATATATATACAGACCTGTACATCACACATATTATATACCCAGCACTGCATATATATACAGACCTGTACATCACACATATTATATACCCAGCACTGCATATATATACAGACCTGTACATCACACATATTATATACCCAGCACTGCGTATATATATAGACCTGTACATCACACATATTATATACCCAGCACTGCATATATACTACACAGACCTGTACATCACCCATATATACCCAGCACTGCATATATATATAGACCTGTACATCACACATATTATATACCCAGCACTGCATATATATATATATATAGACCTGTACAACACACATATATACCCAGCACTGCATATATACTACACAGACCTGTACATCACACATATTATATACCCAGCACTGCATATATATATATAGACCTGTACATCACACAGATATACCCAGCACTGCATATATATATAGACCTGTACATCACACATATTATATACCCAGCACTGCATATATACTACACAGACCTGTACATCACACATATTATATACCCAGCACTGCATATATATATAGACCTGTACATCACACATATATACCCAGCACTGCGTATATACTACACAGACCTGTACATCACACATATTATATACCCAGCACTGCATATATATATACAGACCTGTACATCACACATATTATATACCCAGCACTGCGTATATACTACACAGACCTGTACATCACACATATACAGTGGGGCAAAAAAGTATTTAGTCAGTCAGCAATAGTGCAAGTTCCACCACTTAAAAAGATGAGAGGCGTCTGTAATTTACATCATAGGTAGACCTCAACTATGGGAGACAAACTGAGAAAAAAAATCCAGAAAATCACATTGTCTGTTTTTTTAACAATTTATTTGCATATTATGGTGGAAAATAAGTATTTGGTCAGAAACAAACAATCAAGATTTCTGGCTCTCACAGACCTGTAACTTCTTCTTTAAGAGTCTCCTCTTTCCTCCACTCATTACCTGTAGTAATGGCACCTGTTTAACCCCTTAGTGACAGAGCCAATTTGGTACTTAATGACCGAGCCAATTTTTGCAATTCTGACCACTGTCACTTTATGAGGTTATAACTCTGGAACGCTTCAACGGATCCCGCTGATTCTGAGATTGTTTTTTCGTGACATATTGTACTTCATGTTAGTGGTAACATTTCTTCGATATTACTTGCGATTATTTATGAAAAAAACGGAAATATGGCGAAAATTTTTAAAATTTTGCAATTTTCAAACTTTGTATTTTTATGCCCTTAAATCAGAGAGATATGTCACGAAAAATAGTTAATAAATAACATTTCCCACATGTCTACTTTGCATCAGCACAATTTTGGAAACAAAATTTTTTTTTGTTAGGGAGTTATAAGGGTTAAAAGTTGACCAGCAATTTCTCATTTTTACAACACCATTTTTTTTTAGGGACCACATCACATTTGAAGTCATTTTGAGGGGTCTATATGATAGAAAATAATGAAGTGTGACACCATTCTAAAAACTACACCCCTCAAGGTTCTCAAAACCACATTCAAGAAGTTTATTAACCCTTTACGTGCTTCACAGGAACTGAAACAATGTGGAAGGAAAAAATGAACATTTAACTTTTTTTTGCAAACATCTTAATTCAGAACCATTTTTTTTATTTTCACAAGTGTAAAAACAGAAATGTAACCATAAATTTTGTTATGCAATTTCTCCTGAATACGCCAATACCCCATATGTTGGGGTAAACCACTGTTAGGGCGAACCGCAGAACTTAGAAGTGAAGGAGCGCCGTTTGACTTTTTCAATGCAGAATTGGCTGGAATTGAGATCGGACGCCATGTCACGTTTAGAGAGCCCCTGATGTGCCTAAACAGTGGAAACCCCCCACAAGTGACACCATTTTGGAAACTAGACCCCTTAAGGAACTTATCTAGATGTGTGGCGAGCACTTTGAACCCCCAAGTGCTTCACAGAAGTTTATAACGTAGAGCCGTGAAAATAAAAAAATCGCTTTTGTTTACACAAAAATGATCTTTTTGCCCACAAATTCTTATTTTCACAAGGGTAACAGGAGAAATTAGACCACAAAAGTTGTTGTGCGATTTCTCCTGAATACGTCGATACCCCATATGTGGGGGTAAACCACTGTTTGGGCGCACCGCAGAGCTTGGAAGTGAAGGAGCGCCGTTTTACTTTTTCAATGTAGAATTGTCTGGAATTGAGATTGGACGCCATGTCGCGTTTGGAGAGCCCCTGATGTGCCTAAACAGTGGAAACCCCCCACAAGTGACACCATTTTGGAAACTAGACCCCTTAAGGAACTTATCTAGATGTGTGGCGAGCACTTTGAACCCCCATGTGCTTCACAGAAGTTTATAACGTAGAGCCGTGAAAAAAAAAAATCGCATTTTTTCTACAAAAATGATCTTTTTGCCCACAAATTTTTATTTTCACAAGGGTAACAGGAGATATTAGACCACAAAAGTTGTTGTGCAATTTCTCCTGAGTACGCTGATACCCAATATGTGGGGGTAAACCACTGCTAGGGCGCACCGCAGAGCTTGGAAGAGAAGGAGTGCCGTTTTACTTTTTCAATGTAGAATTGGCTGGAATTGAGATCGGACGCCATGTCGCGTTTGGAGAGCCCCTGATGTGCCTAAACAGTAGAAATCCCCCACAAGTGACCCCATTTTGGAAACTAGACCCCCCATGGAACTTATCTAGATGTGTGGTGAGAACCTTGAATGCCCAAGTGCTTCACAGAAGTTTATAATGCAGAGCCGTGAAAATAAAAAATATTTTTTTTTCCACAAAAAAGATATTGTAGCCCCCAAGTTTTTATTTTTACAAGGGTAACAAGAGAAATTGGACCCCAAAAGTTGTTGTCCAATTTGTCTTGAGTATGCTGGTACCCCATATGTGGGGGTAAACCACTGTTTGGGCGCACGGCAGAGCTCGGAAGGAAGGAGCGCCGTTTTGGAATGCAGACTTTGATAGAATGGTCTGCGGGTATTATGTTGCATTTGCAGAGCCCCTGATGTACCTAACCAGTAGAAACCCTCCACAAGTGACCCCATTTTGGAAACTAGACCCCCCAAGGAACTTATCTAGATGTGTGGTGAGAACTTTGAATGCCCAAGTGCTTCACAGAAGTTTAGAATGCAGAGTCGTGAAAATAAAAAATATTTTTTTTTTCACAAAAAAGATTTTGTAGCCCCCAAGTTTTTATTTTCACAAGGGTAACAGGAGAAATTGGACTGCAATAGTTGTTGTCCAATTTATCCCGAGTACGCTGATGTGCCATATGTGGGGGTAAACCACTGTTTGGGCGCACGGCAGAGCTCGGAAGGGAAGGAGCGCCTTTTTGGAATGCAGACTTTGATAGAATGGTCTGTGGGCATTATGTTGCGATTGCAGAGCCCCTGATATACCTAAACTGTAGTAACCCCCCACAAGTGACCCCATTTTGGAAACTAGACCCCCCAAGGAACTTATCTAGATGTGTGGTGAGAACTTTGAATGCCCAAGTGCTTCACAGAAGTTTAGAATGCAGAGTCGTGAAAATAAAAAATATTTTTTTTTTTCACAAAAAAGATTTTGTAGCCCCCAAGTTTTTATTTTCACAAGGGTAACAAGAGAAATTGGACCCCAGAAGTTGTTGTCCAATTTATCCCGAGTACGCTGATGCCCCATATGTGGGGGTAACCCACTGTTTGGGCGCACGGCAGAGCTCAGAAGGGAGGGAGCACCATTTGACTTTTTGAGCGCAAAATTGGCTGTCGTGTTTGGAGACCCCCTGATGTACCTAAACAGTGGAAACCCCCCAATTCTAGCTCCAACCCCTAACCCTAATCCCAACCTGATCCATAATCCTAATCACTAACCCTAACCATAATCACAACCCTTACCCCAAAACAACCCTAATGTCAACCCTAACCATAACCCTAATCAAAACCCTAAATCCAACACACCCCTAATCCTAATCTCAACCCTAACCCTAATCCCAATACACCCCTAATCACAACCCTAACCTTAACCCTAATCCCAAACCTAACCCTAATCCCAAGCGTAACCCTAATGCCAACCCTAACCCTAATACCAACCCTAATCCAAACCCTAAACCTAATCCCAGCTCTAACCCTAACTTTAGCCCCAACCCTAGCCCTAACTTTAGCCCCAACCCTAACCCTAGCCCTAAGGCTACTTTCACACTTGCGTTGTTTGGCATTCCGTCGCAATCCGTCGTTTTGGACAAGAAACGGATCCTGCAAATGTGCCCGCAGGATGCGTTTTTTGCCCATAGTATTGCCGACGGATCGTGACGGATGGCCACACGTCGCGTCCGTCGTGCACTGGATCAGTTGTGTTTTGGCGGAGCGTCGGCACAAAAAAACGTTCAATGAAACGTTTTTTTGTACGTCGCATCCGCCATTTCTGACCGCGCATGCGTGGCCGTAACTCCGCCCCCTCCTCCCCAGGACATAGATTGGGCAGCGGATGCGTTGAAAAACTACAGCTGCTGCCCACGTTGTGCACAATTTTCACAACGTGCGTCGGTATGTCGGGCCGACGCATTGCGACGGCCCCGTACCGACGTAAGTGTGAAAGAAGCCTAACCCTAAATTTATTCCCAACCCTAACCCTAAATTTAGCCCCAACCCTAACCCTAAATTTAGCCCCAACCCTACCCCTAACCTAACCCTACCCCTAACCCTACCCCTAACCTAACCCTAGCCGTAACCCTACCCCTAACCCTAACCCTACCCCTAACCTAACCCTAGCCCTAACCCTACCCCTACCCTAACCCTACCCCTAACCCTCCCCCTACCCCTAACCCTACCCCTAACCCTACCCCTAACCCTACCCCTAACCCTACCCCTAAACCTAACCCTAACCCTACCCCTAACCCTACCCCTAACCCTACCCCTAACCCTACCCCTAACCCTACCCCTAACCCTACCCCTAACCCTACCCCTAACCCTACCCCTAACTGCTGTTCTCCTGCCGGCCGGCAGATGGAGACAGATGGCGGGCGCACTGGGCATGCGTCCGCCATGTTCTTCTGCCGGCGGCCAGGAGGAGCAGCAAGAGGATCCAGGGACCTAGGTGAGTATGCTAGGGTCCCCGAATCCCCCTATTTCTCTGTCCTCTGATGTGCGATCACATCAGAGGACAGAGAATTACACTTTACTTTTTTTTTTTTTGCGGTCGCCGGTAAACAGTTAATTACCGGCGATCGCAAAACAGGGGTCGCTAAAACCGACCCCCGATCATGCTCTTTGGGGTCTCGGCTACCCCAGGCAGCCGAGACCCCAAAGATTCTCCCGGTGCCGGCCGGCGGGCGCACTGCGCATGCGCCCGCCATTTTGAAGATGGCGGCGCCCACCGGGAGACACGAGGAGCATCGGGGGAGCTAGGTGAGCATTGGGGGGCCACCTGGGACCCCTTTTCTCTGTCCTCCGATGTGCGATCACATCGGAGGACAGAGAAATTAAAAAGAGATCGCTTTTTTTTTTTTTTTTTTTTTTTGCGATCGCCGGTAAACGGTTAATTACCGGCGATCGCAAATGCGGGGAGGGTTAAAAACCCCCCGAATCATGTTCTCTGGGGTCTCGGCTACCCTCGGCAGCCGAGATCCCGGAGAAAATCGGCCTGTGGGGGGCGCTATACACTTTTTCCACTGCGCCGTTAATTAACGGCGCTGTGGTTTAAGTACCCTTAGCGGCCGCCGTTAAAAGGCGTATCGGCGGTCGCTAAGGGGTTAAACTTGTTATCAGTATAAAAAGACACCTGTGCACACCCTCAAACAGTCTGACTCCAAACTCCACTATGGTGAAGACCAAAGAGCTGTCAAAGGACACCAGAAACAAAATTGTAGCCCTGCACCAGGCTGGGAAGACTGAATCTGCAATAGCCAACCAGCTTGGAGTGAAGAAATCAACAGTGGGAGCAATAATTAGAAAATGGAAGACATACAAGATCACTGATAATCTCCCTCGATCTGGGGCTCCACGCAAAATCCCACCCCGTGGGGTCAGAATGATCACAAGAACGGTGAGCAAAAATCCCAGAACCACGCGGGGGGACCTAGTAAATGAACTGCAGAGAGCTGGGACCAATGTAACAAGGCCTACCATAAGTAACACACTACGCCACCATGGACTCAGATCCTGCAGTGCCAGACGTGTCCCACTGCTTAAGCCAGTACATCTCCGGGCCCGTCTGAAGTTTGCTAGAGAGCATTTGGATGATCCAGAGGAGTTTTGGGAGAATGTCCTATGGTCTGATGAAACCAAACTGGAACTGTTTGGTAGAAACACAACTTGTCGTGTTTGGAGGAAAAAGAATACTGAGTTGCATCCATCAAACACCATACCTACTGTAAAGCATGGTGGTGGAAACATCATGCTTTGGGCTGTTTCTCTGCAAAGGGGCCAGGACGACTGATCCGGGTACATGAAAGAATGAATGGGGCCATGTATCGTGATATTTTGAGTGCAAACCTCCTTCCATCAGCAAGGGCATTGAAGATGAAACGTGGCTGGGTCTTTCAACATGACAATGATCCAAAGCACACCGCCAGGGCAACGAAGGAGTGGCTTCGTAAGAAGCATTTCAAGGTCCTGGAGTGGCCTAGCCAGTCTCCAGATCTCAACCCTGTAAAAAACCTTTGGAGGGAGTTGAAAGTCCATGTTGCCAAGCGAAAAGCCAAAAACATCACTGCTCTAGAGGAGATCTGCATGGAGGAATGGGCCAACATACCAACAACAGTGTGTGGCAACCTTGTGAAGACTTACAGAAAACGTTTGACCTCTGTCATTGCCAACAAAGGATATATTACAAAGTATTGAGATGAAATTTTGTTTCTGACCAAATACTTATTTTCCACCATAATATGCAAATAAAATGTTAAAAAACAGACAATGTGATTTTCTGGATTTTTTTTTCTCAGTTTGTCTCCCATAGTTGAGGTCTACCTATGATGTAAATTACAGACGTTTCTCATCTTTTTAAGTGGTGGAACTTGCACTATTGCTGACTGACTAAATACTTTTTTGCCCCACTGTATACCCAGCACTGCGTATATATACAGACCTGTACATCACACAGATATACCCATCACTGCACATGTATACATATACCCAGCACTGCACATGTATACATATACAGCACAGTGTACATATATACAGACCTGTACATCACACATATATACCCAGCACTGCATATATACAGTGGGGCAAAAAAGTATTTAGTCAGTCAGCAATAGTGCAAGTTCCACCACTTAAAAAGATGAGAGGCGTCTGTAATTTACATCATAGGTAGACCTCAACTATGGGAGACAAACTGAGCAAAAAAAATCCAGAAAATCACATTCTGTTTTTTTAACATTTTATTTGCATATTATGGTGGAAAATAAGTATTTGGTCAGAAACAAAATTTCATCTCAATACTTTGTAATATATCCTTTGTTGGCAATGACAGAGGTCAAACGTTTTCTGTAAGTCTTCACAAGGTTGCCACACACTGTTGTTGGTATGTTGGCCCATTCCTCCATGCAGATCTCCTCTAGAGCAGTGATGTTTTTGGCTTTTCGCTTGGCAACACGGACTTTCAACTCCCTCCAAAGGTTTTCTATAGGGTTGAGATCTGGAGACTGGCTAGGCCACTCCAGGACCTTGAAATGCTTCTTACGAAGCCACTCCTTCGTTGCCCTGGCGGTGTGCTTTGGATCATTGTCATGTTGAAAGACCCAGCCACGTTTCATCTTCAATGCCCTTGCTGATGGAAGGAGGTTTGCACTCAAAATATCACGATACATGGCCCCATTCATTCTTTCATGTACCCGGATCAGTCGTCCTGGCCCCTCTGCAGAGAAACAGCCCCAAAGCATGATGTTTCCACCACCATACTTTACAGTAGGTATGGTGTTTGATGGATGCAACTCAGTATTCTTTTTCCTCCAAACACGACAAGTTGTGTTTCTACCAAACAGTTCCAGTTTGGTTTCATCAGACCATAGGACATTCTCCCAAAACTCCTCTGGATCATCCAAATGCTCTCTAGCAAACTTCAGACGGGCCCGGACATGTACTGGCTTAAGCAGTGGAACACGTCTGGCACTGCAGGATCTGAGTCCATGGTTGCGTAGTGTGTTACTTATGGTAGGCCTTGTTACATTGGTCCCAGCTCTCTGCAGTTCATTCACTAGGTCCCCCCGCGTGGTTCTGGGATTTTTGCTCACCGTTCTTGTGATCATTCTGACCCCACGGGGTGGGATTTTGCGTGGAGCCCCAGATCGAGGGAGATTATCAGTGGTCTTGTATGTCTTCCATTTTCTAATTATTGCTCCCACTGTTGATTTCTTCACTCCAAGCTGGTTGGCTATTGCAGATTCAGTCTTCCCAGCCTGGTGCAGGGCTACAATTTTGTTTCTGGTGTCCTTTGACAGCTCTTTGGTCTTCACCATAGTGGAGTTTGGAGTCAGACTGTTTGAGGGTGTGCACAGGTGTCTTTTTATACTGATAACAAGTTTAACCCCTTAATCCCATATGACGTACTATCCCGTCCAGGTGACCTGGGACTTAATTCCCATGGACGGGATAGTACGTCATATGCGATCGGCCGCGCTCACGGGGGGAGCGCGGCCGATCGCGGCCGGGTGTCAGCTGCCTATCGCAGCTGACATCCGGCACTATGTGCCAGGAGCGGTCACGGACCGCTCCCGGCACATTAACCCCCGGCACACCGCGATCAAAGATGATCGCGGTGTGCCGGCGGTGCAGGGAAGCATCGCGCAGGGAGGGGGCTCCCTGCGGGCTTCCCTGAGACGATCGGTACACGGTGATGTGCTCACCGTGTACCGAGCGTCTTCTCCCTGCAGTCCCCGGATCCAAAATGGCCGCCGGGCTGCATCCGGGTCCTGCAGGGAGCACTTCCGGGTCAGGATCAGGCTGCAGCTGCAGCTCTAATCCTGCCCGGCTGTATGTCAGATCACCGATCTAACAGAGTGCTGTGCACACTGTCAGATCGGTGATCTGTGATGTCCCCCCCTGGGACAAAGTGAAAAAGTAAAAAAAAAAATTTCCACACTTGTAAAAAAAAATTAAAAAAAAAATCCTAAATAAAGCAGAAAAAAAAAAAATATTATTCCCATAAATACATTTCTTTACATAAAAAAAAAACAAAAAAAACAATAAAAGTACACATATTTAGTATCGCCGCGTCCGTAACGACCCGACCTATAAAACTGGCCCACTAGTTAACCCCTTCAGTGAACACCGTAAGAAAAAAAAAAAAAAAACGAGCCAAAAAACAACGCTTTATTATCATAACGCTGAACAAAAAGTGGAATAACACGCGATCAAAAAGACGGATATAAATAACCATGGTACCTCTGAAAACGTCATCTTGTCCCGCAAAAAACGAGCCGCCATATAGCATCATAACCAAAAAAATAAAAAAGTTATAGTCCTGAGAATAAAGCGATGCCAAAATAATTATTTTTTCTATAAAATAGCTTTTATCGTATAAAAGCGCCAAAACATAAAAAAATGATATAAATGAGGTATCGCTGTAATCGTACTGACCCGAAGAATAAAACTGCTTCATCAATTTTACCAAACGCGGAACGGTATAAACGCCTCCCCCAAAAGAAATTCATGAATAGCTGGTTTTTGGTCATTCTGCCTCACAAAAAATCGGAATAAAAAGCGATCAAAAACTGTCACATGTCCGAAAATGTAACCGATAAAAACGTCAACTCGTCCCGCAAAAAACAAGACCTCACATGACTCTGTGGACCAAAATATGGAAAAATTATAGGTCTCAAAATGTGGAGACGCAAAAACTTTTTTGCTATAAAAAGCGTCTTTTAGTGTGTGACGGCTGCCAATCATAAAAATCCGATATGAAAAACTCGCTATAAAAGTAAATCAAACCCCCCTTCATCACCCCCTTAGTTAGGCTAGGTTCACATTGCGTTAATGGGTTAACGCTAACGGACAGCGTTGCACGGCGAAAATGTCACAATTAACGCCGTGCAACGGGTCCGTTAGCACAACCATTGACAGCAATGTGATTTTCGGGTGTAGCGCATCGCTAGAGCGTGCCATTTTCGGCTCGCGCTAGCAAGGTGCCGTTCTTTTGTGGCGCGCCTCAGACGCTGCTTGCAGCGTCCGCGGCGCGCCCGAGGTCCGATCCCCGATCTTCCAGAGCGGGGACGTTAACGCGACCACTAAACACGACACCTAAAAAGACATTGCGTTAGCGCAATCCGCTAGTGCTAAACGGATTTCCCTAATGCAATGTGAACCTAGCCTTAGGGAAAAATAATAAAATTAAAAAAAATGTATTTATTTCCATTTTCCCATTAGGGTTAGGGTTAGGGCTAGGGTTAGGGTTAGGGTTTGTATTACATTTACGGTTGGGATTAGGGTTGGGATTAGAATTAGGGGTGTGTCAGGGTTAGGTGTGTGGTTAGGGTTACAGTTGGGATTAGGGTTAGGGGTGCGTTTGGATTAGGGTTTCAGTTATAATTGGGGGTTTCCACTGTTTAGACACATCAGGGGCTCTCCAAACGCGACATGGCGTCCGATCTCAATTCCAGCCAATTCTGCATTGAAAAAGTAAAACAGTGCTCCTTCACTTCCGAGCTCTCCCGTGCGCCCAAACAGGGGTTTACCCCAACATATGGGGTATCATCGTACTCGAGACAAATTGGACAACAACTTTTTGGGTCCAAGTTCTCTTGTTATCCTTGGGAAAATAAAAATTTGGGGGGCTAAAAATCATTTTTGTGGGAAAAAAAAGGATTTTTTATTTTCACGGCTCTGCGTTGTAAACTGTAGTGAAACACTTGGGGGTTCAAAGTTTTCACAACACATCTAGATAAGTTCCATGGGAGGTCTAGTTTCAATATGGGGTCACTTGTGGGTGGTTTCTACTGTTTGGGTACATCAGGGGCTCTGCAAATGCAACGTGACGCCTGCAGACCAATCCATCTAAGTCTGCATTCCAAATGGCGCTCCTTCCCTTCCGAGCTCTGCCATGCGCCCAAACAGTGGTTCCCCCCCACATACGGGGTATCAGCGTACTCAGGACAAATTGAACAACAACTTTTGGGGTCCAATTTATTCTGTTACCCTTGTAAAAATACAAAGCTGGGGGCTAAAAAATCATTTTTGTGAAAAAAAAAAAGAATTTTTATTTTCACGGCTCTGCGTTATAAACTGTAGTGAAACACTTAGGGGTTCAAAGTTCTCACAACACATCTAGATAAGTTCCTTGGGAGGTCTAGTTTCTAATATGGGGTCACTTGTGGGGGGTTTGTACTGTTTGGGTACATCAGGGGCTCTGCAAATGCAACGTGACTCCTGCAGACCAATCCATCTAAGTCTGCATTCCAAATGGCGCTCCTTCCCTTCCGAGCTCTGCCATGCGCCCAAACAGTGGTTCCCCCCCACATATGGGGTATCAGCGTACTCAGGACAAATTGGACATCAACTTTTGGGGTCCAATTTATTATGTTACCCTTGTGAAAATACAAAACTGGGGGCTAAAAAATAATTTTTGCGAAAAAAAAAAAAAAATTATTTTAACGGCTCTGCGTTATAAACTGTAGTGAAACATTTGGGGGTTCAAAGCTCTCAAAACACATCTAGATAAGTTCCTTATGGGGTCTAGTTTCCAAAATGGTGTCACTTGTGGGGGGTTTTAATGTTTAGGCACATCAGGGGCTCTCCAAACCAACATGGCGTCCCAACTTAATTCCAGTCAATTTTGCATTGAAAAGTCAAATGGCGCTCCTTCCCTTCCGAGCTCTGCTATGCACCCAAAAAGTGGTTTACCCCCACATATGGGGTATCGTCGCACTCAGGACAAATTGCACAACAACTTTTGTGGTCTAATTTCTTCTCTTACCCTTGGGAAAATAAAAAATTGGGGGCGAAAAGATCATTTTTGTGAAAAAAAAAAGAATTTTTATTTTCACGGCTCTGCGTTATAAACTGTAGTGAAACACTTAGGGGTTCAAAGTTCTCACAACACATCTAGATAAGTTCCTTGGGAGGTCTAGTTTCTAATATGGGGTCACTTGTGGGGGGTTTGTACTGTTTGGGTACATCAGGGGCTCTGCAAATGCAACGTGACTCCTGCAGACCAATCCATCTAAGTCTGCATTCCAAATGGCGCTCCTTCCCTTCCGAGCTCTGCCATGCGCCCAAACAGTGGTTCCCCCCCACATATGGGGTATCAGCGTACTCAGGACAAATTGGACATCAACTTTTGGGGTCCAATTTATTATGTTACCCTTGTGAAAATACAAAACTGGGGGCTAAAAAATAATTTTTGCGAAAAAAAAAAAAAAATTATTTTAACGGCTCTGCGTTATAAACTGTAGTGAAACATTTGGGGGTTCAAAGCTCTCAAAACACATCTAGATAAGTTCCTTATGGGGTCTAGTTTCCAAAATGGTGTCACTTGTGGGGGGTTTTAATGTTTAGGCACATCAGGGGCTCTCCAAACCAACATGGCGTCCCAACTTAATTCCAGTCAATTTTGCATTGAAAAGTCAAATGGCGCTCCTTCCCTTCCGAGCTCTGCTATGCACCCAAAAAGTGGTTTACCCCCACATATGGGGTATCGTCGCACTCAGGACAAATTGCACAACAACTTTTGTGGTCTAATTTCTTCTCTTACCCTTGGGAAAATAAAAAATTGGGGGCGAAAAGATCATTTTTGTGAAAAAATAAGATTTTTTATTTTTACGGCTCTGCATTATAAACTTCTGTGAAGCACTTGTTGGGTCAAAGTGCTCACCACACATCTAGATAAGTTCCTTAAGGGGTCTACTTTTCAAAATGGTGTCACTTGTGAGGGGTTCCAATGTTTAGGCACATCAGGGGCTCTCCAAACGCAACATGGCGTCCCATCTCAATTCCAGTCAATTTTGCATTGAAAAGTCAAATGGCGCTCCTTCCCTTCCGAGCTCTGCCATACGCCCAAACAATGGTTTACACCCATATATGGGGTATCAGCGTACTCAGGACAAATTGGCCAACAATTTTTGAGGTCCAATTTCTTCTCTTACTCTTGGGAAAATAAAAAATTGGGGGCGAAAAGATAATTTTTGTGAAAAAATATGATTTTTTATTTTTACGGCTCTGCATTATAAACTTCTGTGAAGCAATTGGTGGGTCAAAGTGGTCACCACACATCTAGATAAGTTCCTTAGGGTGTCTACTTTCCAAAATGGTGTCACTTGTGGGGGGGTTTCAATGTTTAGGCACATCAGTGGCTCTCCAAACGCAACATGGTGTCCCATCTCAATTCCTGTCAATTTTGCATTTAAAAGTCAAATGGCGCTCCTTCCCTTCCGAGCTCTGCCATGCGCCCAAACAGTGGTTTACTCCCACATATGGGCTATCAGCGTACTCAGTACAGATTGTACAACAATGTTTGGCATCCATTTTATCCTGTTACCCTTGGTAAAATAAAACAAATTGGAGCTGAAATAAATTTTGTGTGAAAAAAAGTTAAATATTCATTCTTATTTAAACATTCCAAAAATTCCTGTGAAACCCCTGAAGGGTTAATAAACTTCTTGAATGTGGTTTTGAGCACCTTGAGGGGTGCAGTTTTTAGAATGGTCTCACACTTGGGTATTTTCTATCATATAGACCCCTCAAAATGACATCAAATGAGATGTGGTCCCTAAAAAAAAATGGTGTTGTAAAAATGAGAAATTGCTGGTCAACTTTTAACCCTTATAACTCCCTAACAAAAAAAAATTTTGGTTCCAAAATTGTGCTGATGTAAAGTAGACATGTGGGAAATGTTACTTATTAAGTATTTTGCGTGAGATATCTCTGTGATTTAAGG
Source organism: Ranitomeya imitator (assembly GCF_032444005.1). Lineage (NCBI taxonomy): Eukaryota > Metazoa > Chordata > Amphibia > Anura > Dendrobatidae > Ranitomeya > Ranitomeya imitator. The sequence goes on from NC_091285.1 coordinate 514,252,623, forward strand.
GCATAAAAATTTAAAGTTGGAAAATTGCGAAACTTTCTAAATTTTCGCCAAATTTCCGTTTTTTTCACAAATAAACGCAAGTTATATCGAATAAATGTTACTACTAAAATGAAGTACAATATGTCACGAGAAAACAATGTCAGAATCGCCAAGATCCGTTGAAGCGTTCCAGAGTTATAACCTCATAAAGGGACAGTGGTCAGAATTGTAAAAATTGGCCCGGTCATTAACGTGCAAACCACCCTCGGGGCTTAAGGGGTTAAACAGGTGTCATTACTACAGGTAATGAGTGGAGGAAAGAGGAGACTCTTAAAGAAGAAGTTACAGGTCTGTGAGAGCCAGAAATCTTGATTGTTTGTTTCTGACCAAATACTTATTTTCCACCATAATATGCAAATAAAATTATAAAAAAACAGACAATGTGATTTTCTGGATTTTTTTTTCTCAGTTTGTCTCCTATAGTTGAGGTCTACCTATGATGTAAATTACAGACGCCTCTCATCTTTTTAAGTGGTGGAACTTGCACTATTGCTGACTGACTAAATACTTTTTTGCCCCACTGTGTATATATATATATATATATATATATATATATATATATATATATATATATATATATATATATATATATATATATATATATATATATATATATATATATATATATATATATATATATATATATATATACATACACAGGACAGTATACATATATACAGATCTGTGCATCACACATATATACCCATTGCTGCACATGTATACATATACAGCACAGTATACATATACACAGCCCTGTATATACATACGCACACATACATACACACACAGCCCTGTATATACATACACACACACATACACACACAGCCCCGTATATACATACGCACACATACATACACATACAGCCCTGTATATACATACACACACATACATACACACACAGCCCTGTATATACATACACACACACATACACACACAGCCCCGTATATACATACGCACACATACATACACATATAGCCCTGTATTTACATACACATACAGCCCTGTATATACATACACACACATACATACACATACAGCCCTGTATATACATACACACACACACATGCATACACATACAGCCCTGTATATACATACGCACACATACACATACAGCCCTGTATATACTTAGGCTAGGTTCAGATTGCGTTAGTGCAATCCGTTTAGTGCCTAGCGCTAGCAGATTGCGCTAACGCAATGTGTTGTAAAGGGGTCGCGTTAAACGTCCCCGCTCTCGCAGATCTCCGATCTGTGAGAGCTGTGAACGGACCGCGGGCGCGCCTCGGACGCTGCAAGCAGCGTCCGTGGCGCACCACAAAACACCGGCACACCGCTAGTGCGTGCCAAAAATGGCACGTGCTAGTGATGCGTGTCCCCATTGCTGTTAATTTCGCCGTGCAACGCTGTCCGTTAGCGTGGTCCCATTAACGCAATGGGAACCTAGCCATGCACACACATACATACACACACACACAGCCCTATATATACATACGCACACATACATACACATGCAGCCCTGTATATACATACACACACATACATGCACACACAGCCCTGTATATACATACGCACGCATACATACACACACAGTCCTGTATATACATACGCACACATACACGCACACACAGTCCTGTATATACATACGCACACATACACACACACACACACACAGCCCTATATATACATACGCACACATACATACACATTCAGCCCTGTATATACATACGCACACATACATGCACACACAGCCCTGTATATACATACGCACACATACATGCACACACAGTCCTGTATATACATACGCACACATACATACACATACAGCCCTGTATATACATACGCACACATACATACACATACAGTCCTGTATATACATACGCACACATACATGCACACACAGTCCTGTATATACATACGCACACATACATACACATACAGCCCTGTATATACATACGCACACATACATACACACACAGTCCTGTATATACATACGCACACATACATGCGCACACACAGTCCTGTATATACATACGCACACATACATGCACACACAGCCCTGTATATACATACGCACACATACATACACATACAGCCCTGTATATACATACGCACACATACATACACATACAGTCCTGTATATACATACGCACACATACATGCACACACAGTCCTGTATATACATACGCACACATACATACACATACAGCCCTGTATATACATACGCACACATACATACACACACAGTCCTGTATATACATACGCACACATACATGCGCACACACAGTCCTGTATATACATACGCACACATACATGCACACACAGCCCTGTATATACATACGCACACATACATACACACACAGTCCTGTATATACATACGCACACATACATGCACACACAGTCCTGTGTATACATACGCACACATACATACACATACAGCCCTGTATATACATACACACATACATGCACATACAGCCCTGTATATACATACGCACACATACATACACACACACAGTCCTGTATATACATACGCACACATACATGCACACACAGCCCTGTATATACATACGCACACATACATGCACACACAGTCCTGTATATACATACGCACACATACATGCACACACAGCCCTGTATATACATACGCACACATACATGCACATACAGCCCTGTATATACATACGCACACATACATGCACACACAGCCCTGTATATACATACGCACACATACATGCACACACAGTCCTGTATATACATACGCACACATACATGCACACACAGCCCTGTATATACATACGCACACATACATGCACACACAGCCCTGTATATACATACGCACACATACATGCACACACAGCCCTGTATATACATACGCACACATACATGCACACACAGCCCTGTATATACATACGCACACATACATACACACACAGTCCTGTATATACATACGCACACATACATGCACACACAGCCCTGTGTATACATACGCACACATACATACACATACAGCCCTGTATATACATACACACATACATGCACATACAGCCCTGTATATACATACGCACGCATACATACACACAGCTCCTGTAGTGATGGCTCCATGCCACTATTTTGTACTGAGTGCCTGTTGTGTAAGGGGCTGTCACCATTGTTACTCCCCGACTCCGCACACTGGCATGTTTATCTGGCCGTGTACATAACGCCATCCATGTCTGGTAGCATCAGTGATCCTGGCCACAGACACCATGCTCACCCCGCAGATGATGATGATGTCTATGGTATGGGCAGTTCTGATGGGGAGGAGATGCACATTGGATCTGCCTGAAGTTTTTTCTTGGTTGTTAGCTGTTGCTGTAGTGAGTGATGGTACGTATGAGCTCATGGGAATGAACAGTGTTTTCATGAACGTGCACTTTGGATGGCAATAACAGCCATCACATAACTGCGTGTAATACGCTGCTGCTGGTGAGTGAGATGTATCTGATCATGACCCGCGATCCTGTTGATGAGGATCCTGTGGGTGCCGTATCATACAGGTCTTCTTCATAAGTGACATTACTCCTTGTATACTAGCACTGTGTGGTCGTGTAATATGGACCTGCGTGCCGCAGCTTTGCCGTGTGAACAAATGAGATCACCATCGGTCTGATCACTAGTTTTGTTGACCCGACTTCAGCATAAGTATAGGGACCTTCTCCTGCAGCAACAAAGGATCTGGACACCCAACATTTCTCATATATCAATGATACAGTATGCAAATGATGAAAAAATGGAAACATAATTTTCAAAACATCTTGTTTTTTTTCAGTATCGAGATTAAGTCCCACACACATAAATAACCTCACTTACATTACTTTGATTCTATTAATTAGGTAATTAATGGTTGATTTAGGAATCTTCTGCCATGCTGTGTGCACATTTAGGCCACATAGGCTGCTCACGGTAGCACAAGTAACATGCCTGGCACTGTCGTGTTGAAAAATGGCTCCTGGGACACATTGGAAAAATGGCCGTATCACAGGCTCCAAGACCAATTCAATGTAACTCAGTTGTTAGTGTATCTGGAATAAAAACTAGAGGGTTCCATCTACCGTACATTATGCCATCCCACACTATAATCCTAGGAGTAGGACTTGTGTGACGATCCTTGATGACGACTCTTCATGGCGTTACCAACGTGGTCTACAGATGGAGCAAAGGAGGCTGGAATAGAGGTCTATCTCCTTCATCAACAAGTGCCACTTTTGTCTTTGATGCAAAAGTTGGACATTGTCTTAAACAAGAAAGAAATGGAGTACCAGGATCCACCAAAAAGTAAAATCATAACAGTTTATTTATAGAAAATCATACATATAAGGCACCGAAAAGAGTTACAAAAACATATCAAGACACAAGTTTTTCTGAGATTGAGAACAGAGGTGCAGCAATCACGTGCAGTCGGACCAAACAGCAGGGTAGGATAAAGTAACCCTCATAAAGTGCTAGTGCTTCAAGTATAATTTACATACCCATATGTTTGTGGAAAAAACATAGCCATAAGGATGCTAATATAATCGTAGTAAAGTCCAGTAATATGAGTATAAGTGACCACATGCCATGGCACCCACTCAGAGTATGAAAATAAAATTAGTGTTCCTTAACCATGGTTGAGAAGTCCATACCACGTGTACCCCTACGCGCGTTTGGGCTTCGTCAGGGGGCTGTGATCCTGACTAAGTCCACGCACACGCGAAATGCGCTTAAGGGTACACTTGGTACGGACTTCTCAGCCATGGGTAAGGAACACTAATTTTAATTTCATACTCTGAGTGGGTAATTTCATACTCTGAGTAATTTCATACCCTGCTGTTTGGTCCGACTGCACGTGATTGCTGCACCTCTGTTCTCAATCTCAGAAAAACTTGTGTCTTGATATGTTTTTTGTAACTCTTTTCGGTGCCTTATATGTATGATTTTCTATAAATAAACTGTTATGATTTTACTGTTTGGTGGATCCTGGTACAGTGGTACTCCATTTCTTTCTTGTTTAAGATATTGTTGGGAGTGGTCCCATGGTGTTTGCATGTGGTGGCTGGGTTGTATAGGCCACTAGTCACCCACATTTATATTAATCTTGTCCTTAAGGTTTTGTTTGCCAAAAGTTGTTTCCAGACCAATGTCCAATGTGAGCAATACCATGAAGAGAATGTAACGCTGGTCCTACTTCAGGGATTTTAGCGTGGGAGAGCATAATGGACAGTAGCCAGACCCCTGCTGTTTTAATTCCAGGTACAATAACCGCTTAGCATTACATTGATTTGGTTGTGGAACCAGTATTACTGCCATTTCTCCAAAGTGTCCCAGGAACCATATTACAATACGTCAACTCCAGGCTGCATGTTGATGTCATCACTTGACGATTGCAAAGGGAGTTGCCAGCAGCAGATCTTGATGATTTGACCAAGTGCAATCAGCGTCAGAACATCCCTCAGACAACCACTAATAACCTCATAGATTTCAGAAAAGGCATGGAAGTGTGGGTATTTCTGCATGTGCCGCTCATACTCAATACTGAATAAATTGAGAAGTTTTGAAAATTTAAAAATTGAGTCTCCATGTTGTCACCCTTGTATATCCGCAACACAGCTATCGATGTTGTGATTTCCAACACTCCACAACTTTTCCATCTTGGTGTTGCAATTTCAATGTTGAGGTGAATACTATATATATTTATATATATATATATTTATATATATATATATATATATATATATATATATATATATATATATATATATATATATATATATATATATATATATATATATATATATATATATATATATATATATATATATTCTTTGCAGGGAAATGTTTCCACTTTATCATGACTAGTTAATATACTTTAATTGTTCTGTCATCAAATGTGCTGCAGAATCCCATGAAAGAACCTGTGTTGTGGCTTCTGCCCCTAACATTAGCCCTTGTATGGCCACCTTTATTCATTTGTGCATGGATCCACCAGCACTCCGATCATATTCTCTATTATCATACTGATATTGGGTCACATGATCAATAATGCATATCCATTTAATCAGACTGTTACCTGACGGATGACAGTAATTGCACAGGAGTTGATGGGAGAGATAAAGAACGATAACCAGCAATTATAACGGGCTTGTTTACCGGAGCGTCTTTGTGTTCTCTAATGACTACCTCATATAAACCCGTGGGGATGATGTGGTCTGGAGTCGGTTGTAGCAGAGGTTTGTTTGTTGAGCTACGTGCCCGTAATCAGGAATTGCTGTGGGTTTGACGCTGTGTCCAGATGTTACCACATAGTGGATGGGATTTCTAGAAATCCCATGTCTAGTAAGCGTGTAAGTGCGCCTGCAGATCACCCATGAGGCACGTCTTTCAGATCCGCAGCATGTCAATTTTTGTTGCGGAGACTAATCAGTAGAATGTATCGGACGCGGTTCAGTGACCAGATGCAGATTTACCTTCAGTAGATGCCAGCGCTTTGGACGTAACGAACATATGCTGCGTCCATAGCGCCGCTGATCGTGGGCAGATGTGGCAGAACTGCGTTTGTGATTTGGTAAAAATGATAATTAGATCATATCATGTGGTCAGTGCTTTTATATAGTAGTGCCGCTAATCATACCTTACTAAGTTTCCTTATAACTAGTGCAGCCCCAGAGAGACAAGTGGCTGCTCCATCTCTGCTCCATCCTCATCATCACTGCATATAATTGCTCCATGATGGCGGAGGTAATTGGGAACTGGAACGTACAGGAGGAATGTGCAGCTCAGCAAGGAACCGTTTCATCTAATAATAGATGATGTGTTAATTACTTCTCCGACAGCGAGAAACTACCTAATGGATATTTATGCCTCCATTCACGTCGGCAGATAATATCAGATCCTCTCCACCCATTGACTTCATCAGTGATGACCTCTTCTGAACTGGTCATACATGGTCAGTTAGGAGCTTTACGTTCTCTTTTGGCTGAGAACCATTGGGGCTTTCAGGTGTCCGTATTGATGGTCTCTTTATGTTATGCAAATATGAGAACTGAAAATCTCAGCTGAGTTGCAATTTGTTGTTCCCCATTTGGAAAAAAATCACGAGTGAGCGTGTGATCATCACAGATGTTTCGGAAACGTTTCCATCGGTCCTTATTATTCCTCATGAACCATAGGGAACAATTGAAGTGAATGATCACAGCTCAGCTTGGTAGCAGTATACATGTATACTCATCCACCAGTTTAATACAAAGGAAAAAAAAAACATGGTATGACAGATTTCTAGATCATTGCGTTTGACTTGTGACAGTTGTTCAAACATAGATTATTATTATTATCAGTTATCAAGTTATAATAACCTACGGCAAAAAAATTAATCATTTATAGACGTGGGACAATGGTTCATTACTGTGGAATGACTGACCTTTGTGTAGACACGCATTCAACTTTTTAGCCCCTATTCATGAATTGCGTTTTTCAAGCCTTTTTTTCTTCTTCTTGCATTGGTGGATTTGGTGCTAAATCCATTAAACAATGAAGAACAATGTTTGATAAATTTGCCACAAACTCAATTAAGTTGTTTTTTTCTTTATTTGCTTGATTTAGGATTTTTTGGTAATATATCACACAACCCTTTACATTTACGCATGTTAGCCTCCGGTTGTGCCATTAAGGTACTGGAGTAAAATTGTGTGAAAGATTTTTGCAACATTTCGAAAAATCTCAGACGATGAATTAGTCAAAAACATTTGGTGAATGAAAAGTACGCCAACGTTGTGGAGTCATCATGAAAAACTAAAAAAAAAAATGTAAAAATGGCGCAAAAACCATAAAGAATTTGCCACAAAAATAAAAATGACCCCTGCCACCAAAAAAAATAGTAAATATGGGTCTTGGTGACTCGGGTCCCTTGGACATTACTATGGCTCTGTCTTGCTTTCCTATCTTTAGCTTCTATGGCTAACTAAGGGCTGGTTCCCCCAAAAATCTAAACTGCTCATTGTTGGCAGTAAATGAAAACCTCGAGTGGTGAACTGATGGAACAAAAATTGCCAGAGTTGCCAGTTTATGGAGTCTGTTTTTTAGCATATTCCCTCTCATGTGGAATCGGACATTTCTCCTACTTGACATGAAGCGTAACTAATGTGTGTGACTGGGTCTCCAGAACCGTTCCAGGAAGACCTGCGTTAGGAAGTCAAGTCCAGTTCCTTTTAATTACCATAGAAAGCAGATCTGGAGGTCGGTATACTTGGCACAAGGCATGACTGGGAATCACTATCGGAATGGTACAACCCCCCATTAATGGGCTGTTACCATGTCCTGTGGCAGCGGGAAGCCCACAGTGTATGGAGCCAGAACACCACAGCCCTGTACACTGTGTAGTGGTCTTTCTTGGTACTGCAATACCGCAACTTCCATTCACTTCAATGCAGTACCCAAGAACAGCCATTAGACCTCCTTCACATGTATGTATTTCCAGTATGTGTGGCTTTCGTTTCTTTCACAAATACCACATGTACCCAGTATTACCTGTGGTGATCTTTTTTTGGCAGCACGGTTGACAAAGTCCAATACAAGTCTATGGGGAAGTGATAAACCAGTACACCACGCAGATGGCATCAGTGTACCATCCGTGTGCTGTCCATGCTTAACATGGCAAAGTATAGGCAAAGCTTTGTAATTTAATTCTTTCTCTATCCATACCGGGAAAACACGTATAGCACTGTGATGGCACACTGATCCAAAACTGATGACACCGGCACTTTTTTTTTCCATTACTGGGTTTGTACAGACCAGTGAAGAGCGACCAAAGGTCACATCCACATTTTCAGTGTTTGGTCAGTATTTTACCTCAGTATCTGTAAGCCGAAACCAGGAGAGGAACAGTCAGGGGACAAGTAGAATAGAAACACGTCACCATTTCTGTATTTATCACCTATTTCCGATTTTGGCTTATAAATACTGAGGTAAAAAACTCACCAAATACTGAGTGTGTGAACATTTCCTTAGGGTTCACTCACACTTGCATATAAATATTCTGTCCGTTCTCACCCAGGAGAGTGGGATGATTTTTTCTCACTCTGAGGCTGGGGTCACACTAGTCTGTAATACGGACGAGTGCTATGCGATAAAAAATTGCATAGCACGCGGACCAGTATTCTGCTATGGGGCAGCTCACATCACCGTATTTTTCCTCGGCCGTTTTCAGTGTGCGAGGAAATCGCAGCATGCTGTGATTGTCACCGACACTCGGCCGACTGTTGGCTCACTCGCACCCACATAAGCCTATGGGTGCGAGTGAGACAGCGCACACCACTCAGATATCATCCGAGTGATGTGCGATATACTCTGACCCCGGCAATGGAAGAGATGGAGAAATTAGTTTCTCCGCCTCCTCCGCAGCTGTGCTCCGATCCGCTCTCTGCGAGAGGCTCGGAGCACAGACGCACTGAGGCCGGCGTCACACTAGAGAGTTTTACGGACGTATGAGAGGCGCAAAAACTACGCATTGCACACGGAACAATGATTCTCTATGCGGCAGCTCCTATCTGCCGTATTTTATGGGCATAGAAAATCGCAGCATGCTGCGTTTGTCAGCGTATTGCGCAAAAAAATCCGCCAATGAAAGTCTATGGGGGCGAGAAAAATACGGACTACACACGGACCATCAGTGTGACTTGCGAGAAATACGCAGCGGTGTTCTATAGAAAAGCCGGCAATTCAGCGCGGTGTACAGTAAAATCACACTGACAGGATAGAATAGAATAGATCAAATAAATGTCTGCACATAGTATAGGGAGATATATATATGTCATACAGCGCTAGATAGCAGAGAAGCCCGTAATTCAATTACCGGCTTTTGCTATCTCCTTCCCAAACCCGACATGATATGAGACATGGTTTACATACAGTAAACCATCTCATATCCCTTTTTTGGCATATTCCTCACTACTAATGTTAGTAGTGTGTGTGTGTGTGTGTGTGTGTGCAAAATTTGGGGGCTCTAGCTGTTAAAATAAAGGGTTAAATCGTGGAAAAAAACTGTCGTGGGCTCCCGCGCAATTTTCTCCGCCAGAGTGGGAAAGCCAGTGACTGAGGGCAGATATTAATAGCCTAGAGAGGGACCATGGTTATTGGCCCCCCCCCTGGCTAAAAACATCTGCCCCCAGCCACCCCAGAAAAGGCACATCTGGAAGATGCGCCTATTCTGGCACTTAGCCTCTCTCTTCCCACTCCCCTGTAGGGGTGGGATATGGGGTAATAAAGGGTTAATGCCACCTTGCTATTGTAAGGTGACACTAAGCCGTGTGCTGTCCGTGTGCCGTCCGCATGCGTTTTTCATGTCATAGGGTTAAAATGGAAAAAAAATGTTTCATTACATGGACACACAGACCGCACACGGACCCTAAAAACGGACACACGGACATCACACGGATCCCACACAAATGGCCTACGTGCACACACTGATAACTCCGGTACCGTTTTCTCTGGTACCGGAATTATCTGGACGTGTGAGACTGGCCTCAAGCTGCGTTTTGAATATATCATAATGAAAGCACATCGATGGAATATTCCCGTGGCTGTGGAGTCTCTTACTGGTTTAGGACGGTGCGATATTGCTCTATGGAGCTCGTCAATCATATTGTTGTGATGAAATCCTGTTGTGTGAGGAGTTACGGGAACACAATGGATCTGTGGATATTTTTCTAGTTGACTGTTGACAATTGTTGCCTTCCTATTACAGGAAACAGGATATTTCCTGCATCATAGTTACATGTTCTTAGGAGTGAGATTTGCATAACTCAGCTTCTTGTTGTGTAGTAATATTTTATTATTAAATAAAATATGAAATGCCTAGAGATATGGATACCTCGATGCATGCGTGGATGAGAATATTTTTATATTTTTTACTGGGGTCTCCTGGATGTTGAAGGTCAAAGTGCATAAACGTTGCCAACAGTGTGCCAACTCAATAATTGCTAATCTCCTCAGACATTGACATCAGCATAAGGGCTTACGCACACGAGCGAATAAATTGGACTTGTGCAATCCGATAAAAAATCCGATTGCACTCTGCCCAGTGTTATTCTATGGGGCAGTGCACTTCTGCAATTATTTTCTCATTCTGATTCAGCATGTAAAAACAATGGCAGCATGCTGAGAATGGCTGCGAGAATCGGATTGCACACACTCATGTAAGTCTATGTGTGCATGGGAAACCTCGCACTGCACTCCGATGTCATTCGAGTGCAGTCCGATTACCGCAGATGCCAGCAATGGATGAGATTGAAAAATGTATTTCTCAATCTCCTCCACGCCTGTGCTCCGATTCTCTCACTTGAATGTCTTGATTTCCAGAGTTATAACCTCATAAAGGGACAGTGGTCAGAATTGTAAAAATTGGCCCGGTCATTAACGTGCAAACCACCCTTGAGGATAAAGGGGTTAAGCATAATGATAGAGTTTAGACACCTGCGTTTTTCAGCTTTTTTTCGCCACCCACTACTTTCAGTTGCTGAAAAATTCTGAAAAAACGCTGATATACAATAACAAATTGTATTGTGGTACTGTGTTAGCCAGAAAAATCGATATGAATACTTTTCTGCCCAATGATGACAGAAGTATTCTGGGAGTGATACCTTTATTGGCTAACCAGAAAGTAATATGTTTGCAAACTTTCAGAGCACAGAGGCTCCTTCTTCAGGCATCTGTAATCATGCCTGAAGAAGGAGGAAGGAGCCTCTGTGCTCTGAAAGCTTGCAAACATATTACTTTCTGGTTAGCCAATAAAGGTATCACTCCCAGAATACTTCTGTCATCATTGGGCAGAAAAGTATTCACATTGAAAAAACGCTGAAAGAAGTGATAGGCTCGATTCTGCAAAACTCAAGGACAAAAAAAAAAAACAAGCAGTGTGCACGGGATTTCTGAAATCTTATAGACATGGCTGGTACAACAAAATGCAGGTAAAATTAGCATAAAAAAAACGCTGACAGCAAAACGCACCAAAAACGCATACGTGTGAACTTACCCTTAGGCCGATTTCACACGTCAGTGGCTCCGGTACGTGAGGTGACAGTTTCCTCACGTACCGGAGCCACTGATACACGTAGACACATTCAAATCAATGCATATGTGCAGATGTCATTGATTTTTTGCAGACCGTGTGTCCGTGTGCCAAACACGGAGACATGTCAGTGTTCGTAGGAGCGCACGGATTACACGGACCCATTAAAGTCAATGGGTCCGTGTAAAACACGTACCGCACACGGACGTTGTCCGTGTGCAGTCCGTGTGCCGTGCAGGAGACAGCGCTACTGTAAGCGCTGTTCCCCCCACATGGTGCTGAAGCCGCAATTCATATCTTCTCTGCAGCAGCGTTTGCTGTAAAGAAGATATGAATAATCCATTTTTTTTTGTTGTTTCTCGTGTTTAAAATAAAGGTCCATGTCCCCACCCCCCTCCCACCCCCTGTGCGCCCACCCGCTGTTCTTAGAATACTCCCCCGGCTCCCTCGCTGGCTGGCGCTGCTTCCTGTCCTGGCCGCACCTGCTACTGTATGAGCGGTCATGTGGGGCCGCCGATTACAGTCATGAATATGCGGCTCCACCTCCCATAGGGGTGGAGCCGCATATTCATTACTGTAAATGAGCGGCCCCACGTGACTGCTTATACAGTAGAAGGTGCGGCCAGGACAGGAAGCAGCGCCAGCCAGCGAGGGAGCCGGGGGAGTATTTTAAGAACAGCGGGCGGGCGCACAGGGGGTGGGGACATGGAGCTTTATGTTAAACACGAGAAACAAAAAAAAAAGGAATATTCATATCTTCTCTACAGCAAACGCTGCTGCACAGAAGATATGAATGGCGGCTTCAGCATGATGCAGGGGACAGCGCTAAACTTTAGCGCTGTCTCCTGCACGGTGCGTGTGGTACCCAGTGGGCACACGGGCGGCACACGTGTGCCGCACATGTGCCACACTGATGTGCCACAGAAACGCACGGGGACACGGATAATTCCGGTACCGGAATTATCTGGACGTGTGGGACTGCCCTTACAGGTAGGAACTAGAGATGAGCGGACACGCTTGGATATGGCGTAATCCGAGCATGCTCGTGTGCTAACCTAGTATCTTCGGTGTGCTGGAATAATATGTTTGCCTCCCCGAGGCTACATGTCTCTCGGCTGTTCCACAGTCACAACACATGCAGGGATTGCCTAACAAACAGGGAATCCTTACATGTGTTGCGGCTGTCAAACAGCACGTTCGGCCATCACTAGTATCAACCGACAAATGTC